>NC_038251.2:14137449-14423995 GCF_000004515.6 Glycine max | reverse complement strand
TCATCGCGACAGAGTTAATCGATCTCAAGTAAATTTAGAAGAAGTATCGGCTTTATAATATAACAGTATTGAAGATATTTTCCCCTGTATTATATTGAGATGAAAAAATCGATATCAAGCATTCATATGATATAATTATGGTTCAACAGTTGAAAGAAGACGCTCAGAAGGTCTAATTGTAAAGTACGTGGTTTGATTTGGTCTCTGTATTAACTAATTTCTAATATAATTTGCTGGTACCAAGACTCTAAATTCCTTCCCTCCCCCAAACACCACAACTGCATTAAAAAAAAATTGGTTTAAAAGGGTACCAAGTCAGCCACAATTGAATCCACAATTGAATCCATCCTTACAATAAATTAAAAGCCAATTGGCTATTCAAAAACACAAGTGTTGTGGCACACAAAGACTACATGAAAAGAAAGTATAACTAACCAGGATCACATTGGTTGTAGAAATCTTCAACATCTGCAACAGCATTACCAAGAACAAAAAGCGCATGAGTATGGAAAAGCTTCCAAAACCTTCTAGCATATAAATTGTATAAGATAAACAAATACAGAAGGCTGAATGTCACATTCAACCGTTGAAAATGAATATAGATATTAAGGGCCTGTTTGATTTTCTTCTCAATTTTTCTTATAAAAACTGATTTTTAAAACAATTTCACAGTACTCAACAATCTATTTCTCATCCAATATGTAATAAGTTTCGAAAGTTGTTTCCAAAACCAGTGTTTTAAAAACCAAAAACAGTTGGAAGTTGTTTTCTCATCCTCTTCTATTTTCTTCAAATGCTCAGGGGAAAACGTTTAGAAAACAGAAATGTGCTCAAGGAGGGACAAAAACTTTCAAATGTGCTTAGGAGACAAAAACAAATTTTATAAAACACAAAATTGTTTTTGAAAACAGTAAACAAACAAAGCCTAATAATCAGGAAATAAAAGAAACGGACAAAAATATCACAAAACCCCCACATTATGTGCTAAGCAAAATCGAGTTAAGCACACTGAAAGGAAGAAACACGTGAAAATTGATTACAAAGCACAAATCATAACATAATAAACGAAACTTCTCCCCAACATTTAAAGTTCAAAAAAACATAAGAAGCTCTCAACATTTTAAAACCGAAACTTACTTGCATGACCTAAACCCTAAGTTTAGAAAAGAGCGATCAAAATAGAGAGAAAATGAGCATAGCAAAGAGTTTCGTTTCAACTAAAACCCTAAGGAAGAGCCAAATCGAAAAAATCGTTGAGGGAACTTACTTGCACCGCGACTGCGAAGCAGAGGGGTGTTGTGTTTGAAAGGGTGGGTTGAGCGTAAACACACACTCCCTCCTTGTTGTAAAGAGAGAGAAGAAAGCGGGAAGCCAAAAATTGAGTGTGGAGTGAAGTGATGGAAGGGATGCCCCTCAAATTAATTGCAATGTTTATACGTACAAGCTGTAAATTGCAATATTATCAAAATTAATTTTTCTGAATCTCTCTGTGTAGTGAAAGAAATTTTGATGGAAGGGATACCCCTCAAATTAATTTTTTTCCATATCTCTCTGTGTAGTGAACGAAACATATCTCTCTCTGTGTATTATTATTATATAAAACACTTAGTTTATGCATAATTAATTTTTTCCATTAAAATAATTAAATAAAATTCAATACAAAATTAAAATTATCATTAATCAAAATAAATTCATATTTATTTTTTATTTAAAATCAATCATGATTAATATGAAGGACGAAATAAAAACAATTAAAAATTTGGAAACGAAAAATTCAATCATGTATTATATTTAATGAAACGATTGAATTTATTGTTTTTTTAAACCATGTATTATGAATTTAAATGCTAGATAAAAAAAATAATAGGGATATATTTTGTAATTTTTAAATTATTTTAAAAATTAAAAACTAGTTTTTTATGTAAACTTTATAATAAAAAAAAAACATTGTTCTATTCTTTTTAAGTGGTATACCTAATACAAATACTTAAAAATAATTTGGTATAAATAAACAGTATACCATCTATACAAAAATATTCATTTTAAATAAATAAAAAAGAATATATAAATACTCATTCATAAATAAATAAATAAATTTATAAAATATTTTGACCATCCATGTTTTTATATTTTTTTATAAATGCATATTTAGCCAAAATTATTTTAAGTAACATATCTTAGAAAAACACATAGATTTGGTATGTATTAAATATATTTCAGAAATTAATTTTCAAAATTTATTTGAATTCATTCACTGAGGATCTAAGTTTTGCCGCACATTTCACTTAAAACACAAATAAGAAAAGGAAATATTGACGGTGCATTTTTGTGTAAGAACTAACAACTTCATCCTAGTTTTTTAGACGGAAGAATATTTTTAAATAAAAAGTTTGAATTAAAAATAATTTTTTTTAAAATTAATTATTACTAACTTTTTTTCTTTATTTTGTCATTATTTAAAAATACATTATTATTTATATTTTCTTTCTTGCTGTTTTTTTTTTCTTCTCACCCTTGCAACTCTTTAAAAAAAAATTGAGTTATCACCAATTCACCATAACTCGGGAACTTAAATAATTATTTTTAAGCAACGGATCCATCCTAGCTCCAAGAAATTATGAAAAGTGGGAAAAAAATGAATGAACTCAGTAGTGAAACAAAATTTTAACACAAGTGAATAATAAAATTCAATATATATTTTTTTATCTAATGCAAAACGACCTAAGAACATCTATTGTGTTGAATTGCTTGCTTATTGAGTTGTTGAAGTAATTTTTTAATGGGTCATACACATTACGCTACACTTAAAATCTTTTTCTATTTCTCTTTTTTTTAAGCAAACTATTATGTTCTCTAATAACATACAATCGTGAGTTTCTTAAATAATGGGTCTAGTTGAAATTATTTATTGAAAAATAATTTTAAATATTAGAGAAATAGATCTCATAAATAATTAAAAATAACATGTGATAGTCTCAATGTTTATCATAACATCATTTTGTCAAATAAATAAAGTTGACGGCAAAATCTAAAGATAAAGAAAAGTTTGAAGACTTTGACAAGCCAAAATTTTGTTCAAATATTAAAATTAGAATTTTAAAAAAATAGACTGAAAATAATTAATCCGAAATGTTTTTTCTTTGTTTTTTCTTTCCTAAATGAGTATTAAAATATATTTAATTGAGTATTCAAATAACTTTTGACAAAAAAAATTCATCACTATTTAAATATAATTCTTTTTCTTTGTTTCTTGTTTTCTAAATAATTTTTTTATTAAATTTATTAACAAAAAATTCACATAATTAACAAATGAGGTTAAAAATAATAAAAAATGACAAATGTAATAAAAATAAATTACATGTGGATTATAATTAACTCTAAATTTAAAGACTTAAAACATAATTTCCGTGTCTCATGAAAATATTTTTATTTTTGTTCTGAAAAATTTGTTTAAAAATAATGAAAATATCATTTTTTTAAATCCTACAAATATATGAGATAATTATAATTATTTAAATTAAACCACTGTAACATATATTTTCAATGAATCAAATTAATATATACAAATATTTTAATTTATTTTTAATTTAAAGATAATACGATAATATAAATATAGTAGTATTTCATAGAATTTTCAAACAATATTCTCCATTTACCTTTTTATGAAGAAAAAAAAATAATTTTTTATTTTTATAATAATTAAATCAAAATATATTAGTAATAAATTTTAATTTTTTTACGATATAATTATTTTTACCAACATTCTATAAAAATTCTATAAAAGTTAAACTTTATTATTAAAAACAATTTTTTCTTTTATTTTCAAATTAACTAATATCAAATAATTTATATAAATGTGTGTTATATTTAAATGATAATCATGAAATAATAAAATTAAAATTACGAAATTTATTTTAAAAATTTAGTTTAATTTTTAAATGTTTACCTTTTGAATTTATTATTGTTTATTAATTATTATATTTTTTAATTAAAATATAATTAATAATGCAATATATGATTTTTTTAAAATATATAAATAATTAAAAAAATTATATTAACATCGATTTTTTTGGAAAACCGATGTTAATATATCATATGTTAACATCGGTTTTTCAAAAACCGATGTTAACATCGGTTTTTGAAAAACCGATATTAACATGTTTGTATTAACATTGGTTTTTTGGAAAACCAATGTTAACATATCATACGTTAACATCGGTTTTTCAAATATCGATGTTAACGTGTATGCATTAACATCGGTTTTTTGGAAAACCAATGTTAAGAAGGATACTTTATTTACAAATATGTCACCGCGTTTAACTTAACATTGGTTTTGTCCAAAATCGATATTAATAAGTCGATGTTAAAACTGCTTTTTGTAGTAGTGTGTCACTAATATTTCATTTACTAATACATTGTAATACATGACTTACTACATGTATCACTATCACATACATCACTAGTCACACACTCAAGCCCAAAAATTAGGATATTACAACTATCATTAAAACCTTTCTCTCAAAAGAAGCTTGGACTTAATAAGATATGCACTTAGAATCCTATCTTAGCAAAAAGATTAGATGAAGTTGGGATGATAAACCAACTTGGTGCTAAGAGATGGAAACTCAACAAGGAAGCATGATTGTCTCATGAGGAAAGCACGAAGACTCCTTGTACATCATGTAGAGAAAGTTGTGTAAATGAGAGATGTATGTTGTTCAAGATGAAGCAAACCTCAAATGAAGAAAAAATGACCTATACTTAAGGAAGAACATGTCATGTGGAAGAGACTCACTCGAGGAGGATATTATTAGAATAATAAGAGTAGAGAACAAACTTATTTATGAAAAATAAAGAAGTTGGTGGTAGATTCATATAGGAATCCTTATGTCAAAAGTCTTTTTGGCTATGTGAAGGTTAGGTGACATGTCTTGATGTTAAGTAATGATGATACAAGTACAATTAGTATCACCATTGAATATTTATTGGATGAGAAGAAATTGAAGTTAGAAAAGTTTATACAAATGATAATTAGTTTGATTAAATGATGTTGACGATGGATCGATGTTGGGGTTCCTTAAAATTAGTCTTAGCTATACAAAGCTTAGGTTATGTATCAATTAATAGTAGCTAAGAAGGATATAAATACAAGTAGCATCATGATTTAATACTCATACATGAGTAGGAAAAATTCATACAACTTATCCAAGCAGTGATTAGTCTAACATAAAAATTAATAGTATTAACCAAAATGGTTAATTGTTGTCAAGGTGTTGGTGTAAAGACGCCTATTAATTATGTTGGAAGAATGAGTCCTACTGAAAATTCCTCCATAATTAATTGCATTGTCACATTCAAGTAATCATAATAAACATAGGAGTTAAAAAGATGTAATGAGATGTGAGAAGTTAGTCATCACTATGAGGGGACTTCTGATTAGTATGATGATTTACCCCACCAATGTGAGTAAACAAGAGTCATAGTGAAGGCTTTTGTAGCCTTCTCCTTCTTCAGATAATAAGAATTGCACTTTAATAATATTGGGTGAGATTCAAAAACTGAAAGATTATCTTATATAAAGAAATACATTGTTATTCTCTCAGAGGGAATGAGAAAGAGAAATAGAAATATATATATTTTTCATATGATTAGTGAGGTGTATTTCATTCATACAATTAGTGAGAATTGGAACATATTATTGTAAATCATTATTGCTAGGGTGAGACTAAGAGATTGAAAAAACATTTTATATCTAAAAGAAAAAATTTTGTAATCATACTTTCAATAGTAAAAATGTTTTTACTATATTAGATTTTGTGTTTTTTCTTTACTCAAATTAAAAAGTTTTCCGTGTTAAATTTGTAATGTTCTTTCTCTCACTTTCATTAAATACTTATTTTAAGTTTCCAAAAGAGGAAAAATGATATGTTAATTCCCAACATGTTTTATAATACCTTTGCAAAATAACAATTTAAAAATTCAAATTATATTACTTTTTGCAAATAAAATTTATACTTTAAAACATATTTTATTTTGTGAATATTGAGTCAATAAATATTAGTCAAATCATATCCTAGGAAGATGTTGACTTGAGTTTCATTGCTAAGGTCAATTTAAGTTTTATAATTGAGGTTAGGACTTTATTAATCAAGAATTTATAAATGTTTTTATAAGCTTTCTTTAAAACTTGAGACATTCTTTAACTTTTAGCGAGTTTCTACAATTTAACTGACCTATATATAGTTTCTTTTATTATAAACAATATATGAAACAAAAATACCGAGTGACACTCTCTTATATGTTCTTTTTTAACATTATTTCTATGATTGACTCAATTTTATTAAAAATGATCAATTTTATTGAGTTTTATTATTAAATTAAAAGAAAAAATTATTAAATAAAAAGTGAAATCTATTAAATTTTATGATTTTTAATAAATTTTAATCAATTATAAAAAGAGTCCGAATAAAAAAATTTGTTAGAAACAACGTTGTTGCTAGTATTCCTCCTATACAAAAAAATTCAAGAACATTAACTTATTTTGTATGATAGGCATATTTCTTTTCTTCTCCAGCCACTAAACAACATTATGACAGTCTATTATTATTACAAGCAACTGTCATTCTAAATTCAAAATACCAAACCAATCAATGTTCATGCCATCAAAGTGCATTTAGCAATGGGCATTTAGGTAATTTGAGTCTCAACCAAACAGAACCCGACTTTTTCTATTCTTGGAAAATTCAACGAACTGATTCTGCAGAAACTTTCGTCCAATGTAACTCAATTGTCCCATCAAGATTCATAAATTAGTTAAGATCATCACATCCTCAAAGTACCAAAATACCCTTCTCAAAGATAAAACAATCAAGAAGAAAACAAGGATCTTTTCCCCTTCTCTTGTTTCTCTTTCCTTCATCAATATCATAAAAGTAAACCGTTTTTTTAATGAATAATGGGAACGTTTCAGAGCTTTAGAAAAGCCTATGGAGCTCTCAAGGACTCTACCAAGGTTGGCCTTGCCAAAGTCAATAGCGAATACAAGGTGATTTGATTTCTCCATTATGTTATATGCGTAAACATGCATGCATATACAAATGAATCTCTATTATTTAGATTGATTGTGTTTCATTTTGTTTATGAAGGAGTTGGATATTGCAATTGTAAAAGCTACCAATCATGTGGAATATCCTCCCAAGGAACGTCATGTTCGAAGTATGTTAACATACGATATATATATATATATACCTCACTAATCATTCCTAATTCTCAAATTTTGTTGAATGTAAATAATGCTCTTAATTTTTAACTAACATCATGTGTCATCATGAAACTTGTTTTGTGAAATCTTTGGCATTTTTAAAGCTTCGGTTCATCAATCAATGCTTGTTTATTTTCCTTGCTAATATTGCGCTAAATATATAGAAAAATAACCATTTTTAAGGTATGAATCGGATTTGCTTTTCCATCAAAGCTTATTTTAATTTCTCTTGCATTTTTCTTTTCTAAATATAATTTGCCTTGAATGGTTTGCAGAAATATTCTGTGCAACATTAGCACACCAGCCACGGGCAGATGTGGCATACTGCATTCACAAACTTGCTAAGAGACTTTCAAAGACGCGAAGTTGGATAGTATAATTCTTTTGATGATATTTATAGTAGTTTGATATCTTGTCCTTTGAAAGCACTAAGAACGAAAACATCCTAAGAACTTTTTTTTTAATGACATGGTAGAAGATTTTAAGTGTTGGAACAGTTCAATTAAGGGTTTTATTAGATTTGCTTTCCTCTTTATGTACACATACTAGCAAAAATATAAAGGGGAAATAGAAGAAGAAAAGAAACACTTGAATGATATCATATGCGTAATCAATCACACCTATATATAAAATAAATCATGATTTTAATGTTATTGCAAAAATAATGGGATATGACATGTTCATTAATTATCATAGCGTCCCAAAAGAAAGGGACATCCAAGGGGCTAAATTAAGATTCAACTCACATATAGAGAGAGGATTTGCACACAATTTTACTGAGAAAAATAACTTTTATCATTGTATAAGATTCGTGTGTCATTGAATAATGAAATGTCAGGTTGCTATAAAGACATTGATAGTCATTCATAGGACTTTGAGAGAGGGTGATCCTACCTTTAGAGAAGAGATTCTTAACTACTCACGTAGGGGACATATTCTCCAAATATCCAATTTCAAAGATGATTCAAGCCCTTTAGGTAAATTAATTGATTCTGCATATGAATTTGTTGTAACTATTTTGAACATCTAGCTTGACCCTTTTCTTTCTTATTCATTATTTTCCAAATTCCATGACACTGAATTTCTTTTTGCAGCTTGGGATTGTTCTGCATGGGTGCGAACTTATGCACTATTTTTAGAAGAAAGACTTGAATGCTTTAGAGTCCTTAAATATGACATAGAATCCGAGCGTTTAACAAAAGCATCACCAGTGGTTAATAATGTGTGCACTTTGCCTTGTTTTATTCACACTCAACTTTATTTTTCAAGCATCATATTTCTATGTTCAGAATATCACTAACTTTCAATTTTGACAGGTACGTAGCAAAACTCGGTCGTTGGATAGTGATGATCTATTGGAGCAGCTACCTGCACTACAACAACTTCTATATCGCCTTATTGGTTGTCAAGTATAAATGAATTAATGAGAAATTTTCAAATTTGATGTCTGCATTTTGTTATGACATATCCCTTACCATTAAATCACTGTATTTTCTTGCTCTAAGTTGCATTTAATTTGCGTTAACATCTTGCAGCCTGAAGGATGTGCTTACAGCAATCATCTAGTACAATATGCGTTGGCCCTGGTATGCGTGTTTAGAATTTGTGTTTTCCACATGATAGCACTTTGAGTATAAACTCAAAAAGTGTTTAGGGGCAGTAACATGACTAGATAATTAGAATACTTTTTCCAGTGATCATATATGCACAAGAACTGATATCTGTCAACAAGGAACAATTAGAATTATATGGACAAAACTTAGAGGCATATGCCAGTAGAGGTTGACATTAAATGTCAATATATATATCTTCCTTTTAAGTGAAACTCCAATTCTAATCGAAGAGTAACACCAAAAGACCTAACGAATTGAATATTTTTGTCTGAATTGGAGTTTCACTTGTATTGACCTTTAATATCAACCTTTATTACGTAAATTACCAATGCAAAACTTCAATTTTAATTGTAGAATAACACTAAAAGCATCTAAGAAATTGCATCTAAATTTGATCCAAATTATATCTGTATGATTCTTGCTATTACATAATGTTAGAAGCCAATGAATAAATGGCTTCCACTCGGAATGAAGATCATAGTGACTTAAGTGAATTACACGGTCGAATTGCTACCTATAGAGAATTTTACCTCCTATAATTTATAATTATAGCAGTCTAATTCATCGTCAACACATCATTTAAATCCATGAAAAGAGATGAATTTTGATTATTTTTTAGTTCATTTATTTACATGGACTTGTGTCTATGTTTGTCACTATATTTTGGCTTTTTGGCAATGCCATTTAGGTTTTGAAAGAGAGTTTCAAAATATACTGCACACTCAATGACGGAATCATCAATCTTGTGGACGTGGTAGTGCCTATCTCAATTTAATTTACTACTTGATTGCTTCATTAAATTTTAAATTACACAAACTAATGAAAATTACAGTTCTTTGATATGACAAGACATGACGCAGTGAAAGCTCTAAACATTTATAAAAGAGCTG
This sequence comes from Glycine max, assembly GCF_000004515.6. Lineage (NCBI taxonomy): Eukaryota > Viridiplantae > Streptophyta > Magnoliopsida > Fabales > Fabaceae > Glycine > Glycine max. The sequence continues at coordinate 14,414,231 of NC_038251.2, read as the reverse complement.
GCCAACAGGTTTATAACAATGATTTTCTTCAAACATTCTCGCTGATGACCAATATGGATTGAGTCTTGTGATCTATAAGGTGTTGATGGTTTTCCTTATGAATACTATGCAGGCTGAAAATCTTGCTGACTTCTATGAATACTGCAAAGGCTTGGACCTTACTAGGAATTTCCAATTTCCAACACTGAGACAGGTTCCTTTTGTTTGTTAGAGTAAGCCTCATGTGCTATCATGACTGGAAGAATCTCACAAAGCTTTTTACTTTGATGAACAGCCACCTCCCTCTTTCCTTGCAACAATGGAAGAATACATTAAAGAAGCACCACAGACAGGCTATGTTAATAAGAAAGTGGTAAGAAAAAGTGATGTACAAACTCCTTGGGGTAAACTTGTGGTGTTTAGTGTTATACATGCTCTTATGTTTGTATATGAACTTTAATGAACCAATATGCATTTCTTTCTAACATTATAAAGTGATAAGACGAGTGAGTCAAATCCAAACTGAACTCCCTAATATTACAAATTACAGGACTTACCATATACATTATAACATATGAGTCTCAAGCCATTTCCTTTGGTAGGAAGAGCTGAAAAGGCTTTTAGTGTATTATGTATTATGTTTAATAACATGAAGGAATGACAAATCTCTCCAAAACATCTTAGCTATTAATAAAAAAAATTGAGCTACTAATTTATTCTTCATTGGCTTCCAAGGCATTTGTTACCATTTTCCAAAACCCATTTCACAATTTATTCTTATAACTATAGCTAACCCAAACTTTGTATCCATGTTATTGTCTACTGGTTCTGCCACTTGTCACATGACACTACCTTGTTAAGGTTTCATTATTTGCTATAACTAGCATCGTGGAGAAACCAATGTAATGGGCAAAAGTGCTAATTGTTCATAAACAAACTTTCTCTAATGCTTTCAACTATAATTATTCTAACCTATGTTTGCAATGTAATTATTTATGGTTCATTAGTAAATGTTATTCAACACCAGGAGTATCAGGAAAATGAAGAATCATCTAAAGAAGAATCAGAATCCAATGAATCAGCAGAGCCTCAAGCAAATGAAGAACAAGTTGAAGAAGTCAATGAGGAAGAGTCAGTGGAAGAGGAAGAAGAACAACCTAAGGAGGAGGAGGTAGAGCCTCCTCCTTTGATATCAACTGATGATGGTACAAATGATTTGCTGGTATGTGTTGGTTATAAACAATGTTTTGTATGCATGTTTGCGACGTTGGCTTCATAAAATATGCATTTGTCCACCTTTGTAGGGTCTTAATGAAATAAATCCAAAAGCTATGGAACTGGAGGAAAGCAATGCCATGGCTCTTGCAATTGTACCACCTGGTGGTAAGGCCTAAAGTAATTGATAATTGATTGAGAAATATAAATTGTTTTAATCCAAGTCTTGCAAGAGATTATGACGTGCCTCATTAATGTATATACTAGCATTTAAAAGCTTTTGTAAACAAGGACAACTTATATGTATATTTTGATCTACCTATAAGCAAATCCAAAAATGTAAACATAGCATGTGGACAATTGTTTTATTTTTTTTTTTAACTTTGCCACATGAAGCTCATAAGAGAAGATGTTAGATAGCTAGATCAAAAAGACTAATACCCTAGCGGTTGTCATTTCATAACATGCTTTTATCAAAAATCCATGAGGATGCTTGTGATATATTTATCTGTCCTTGTTTACATGAACTAATTAGGACTTGAACCTAAGAAACTTTTAATTATTTTTTTTCCTTTTTACATGTCAATCATGCCCATAATTAATTAAACTATGTTAGCTTTTTTTTTTACTTAACTCAATTCTAAATTTTGCAAGTTTGTGTAGGAAATAATCCAAACAATCTTGCTTTGAGTAACTTTGATGGGACTACTGGATGGGAACTTTCACTAGTTACAACACCAAGTAACCATTCCAGTCAAGCCCCAGATCGCAGATTGGTTTGTTTCTCTACTATACTAATATCAAAGGAGTTTATATCTTCATTTATTTGCTCACACTATAACTAGTGAGATCTATGGTGATCGCATGATTTTCATCCCTTCATAATTAGGTTATAAATACATAGATACACTCTCACATTAGTAATTTGTATTTTGTAGAGGTTTGTTTGACAATGACTAAATTTATATATCATATAAAATCATGATTTAGTGTTGCATCAACGTCATGATGAATTGAGCTTTTTACATATTTAGACAAAAATAATTTTAAATTTTTTACACTACTTCCAAATTCTCTCTTCATTCCTTTTTACCATAAAAGGAAAGGTGTAGAATAGTGTAAAAAATAAAGGAATCATTTGATTTGAAAACATTTTTCGTTTTCAATTTTATTTGTTTTTAAAAATATGTATAAGAAAAAATTTCTAAAAACTTTACAAAACAGGAAACAAGGTGAAAATAAAAATATGAAAATAGGATACATTTTCACAAACCAAAAAGTCCATGAAGATATGAGAGAAACATTATTCTTAGCTCAATGAGGTTATAGGTTACAATCTTTTAGCCCATGTTGCAAAAATATAACAATTCTATTTCCGTCCTTTAATATTGAGTCAGGCTGGTGGTTTTGACAAACTATTACTGGATAGTCTATATGAAGATGAAAATGCCAGGAGACAACTCCAACTCCAAAATGCAGGTTATGGACATAGTGGAACAATGGATATACAGAACAACAACCCATTTGATCATTACAACCAACAGGATCCCTTTGCAATGTCCAACAACATAGCACCTCCCCCTAGTGTGCAAATGGCACTAATGTCTCAACAACAGCAGCAACAACAAATGATGTTCCAACAGCAGCAAATGATGTACCAACAAGCACAACAACAGCACAACAACATGATGATGGTCCCTTACCACCAGCAACAACCATATAACCAATACCCTCAACAGATGTATAATTCAAGTTCTCATAATCCATTTGGAGATCCTTTACCGGTACCAAACTATAATCATAGTTCCATGCCCCAACAGGGAAATTACAATTTAATGTAAATCTTGTCTTCTTTGTCATTTGATATCTTCCCCTTTTCCTCACACTCTCACTTTCCACAACAAAAAGAATGTATTCTTGTTGGTTATAGTAGTATAACATTTTTTTATCATATTGAAATTCTTTAATTAATTGTTGACCAGTGAATGACATATTTAATATTTTTTTCATTAGTACTTATCAATGGTTTATTTAGACAAATTGTTCTCTCACCTAGATCTAGGATTACACTTTCATTGTTGCTTAAGCATTCAGATATTTTCCTTTTGAAATAAATAGTGAAGGAAAAATCTCCGTGTACGTGGGCTCACTGAAAAATTGTCAAGTGTACACGCTTAACTGATAAAAGATAACATCAACAAAAGAAAGCGATTTATTTGCATTATTTTTTCGTATAAATTAATTAACCAGTTAAGCATAATAATACAAAACTTTATTTTGACAAAAAATTCGCATCAATATTGTGACATGATTTTTGTCAATTATCAAATCCTTACTTTATTGTATTCTTTAATTATTATTCATTTTTTATGCAAGAGAAAACATCTTTAATTCGATAGTTAACCAATATTGTGTAATCCTTATTTTTACTTAATTCGAGCAAGAGTTCTTCACACTTATAGCAATTCGCTTTTAGAAAAATCAATAATATTAAAGAGCATTTCTTATGAAATGGGTACAAATGTGACGCAGTTTGCATTACGTTAAAAATTCCATTTTCCTTAGCTTACGGGTATTCTTAACTTTAACCTCAATTATCAAGATTTTAAGCAATTAAAAAATATTTGTTACATCAAATAGCTTAAAAAATTTATCCCAATGCATAAGATTAATATATATTTTAACCCATATATTAAAAAAATATATTGATCTTAAAAAAAATATTTAGCTATATATATTTATCCGTCTGTCTGGGCCATTTACAAGTTATATTAGTTTGATTGAGTTGCTAACATTTCATTTTATATCATGCCATCTTACTATCGCAGCAAAGACAGTGTACAACTCAGCATACTTTAGTACTATCATAAACAACTCCATCATACTATGATAAAATTTATCATCTAATAATTTAAATTATTTTTTAAACAAAATAAGAACTTAAGAGGGCCCTAAAAAGGCGGTTGCCACACTCGTCAAGAATAAACACAATTTCGTGATATGGTAAGTTACTTTCAAAAATACATTTGAATATTATAATTTTTTGTGAAAATTCAAGTTTTACAAGTTCAGTTTGCAAACTTAAACTTAAGTTCATAATTATTAGTCTAAATATGCACTAAATAGTTATGTATAAGAATTACTTTAAAAAAAGGTTTAGAATAAAATGGATCCAAATTCGGATCTAAATAGTTTACTCATAAATTTTACAAATACGAGTGCAACTTTAGATATTATACTATTATATAATTATATCTGTAATTATATAATTCATAAAAAGACATTTATTATATTATATATCTAAAATTTAAAAGATATTTGGCTCATTCTGAAAACACTGTTTTAATCAAACATGAAGAAAGTATGTAAAGCTCTCCCAACATTGTCCAATTTCATGACAACAATTTCAGAGGCATATAGATAATCTATCAACATTTCTTGTTTCTTAACATATTACTTAGAAATTTGCTAATTTGCTTGCCCTAGAACCTTTCAATGGGAAACTATTTATTCAAAACAAAATAATGGGGACGGGGGTTGAGAAGAAAAGATAATGGAACAATGCTAAAGTTCAAGCAAGAGTACTGTAACTTCAATGATGCTTATAAAGTGTCCCCCATTAAGTTTAGGTGTAAATATATTTTAATTCTTGTAATTCAGGGTTTTTTTATATTTGTAAATTATGTTTTTTTAATTTTGTTTTTTTGTAGTGTTTTAGATAACATTTTAAACATTAAAAAAATATTATCTAAAGAATTATAAGAACAAAAAATAAAACAAATATAATTTACAAAAATTAAAAACAAAAAAAATAATTTTAAAAGAATAAAAAATAAAAAATATTAAATTATAAAAACTAAAAAAATATTTAAGCCTCAATTCTATTACACTTTTATACTCCAAAGAAATGTCTATTACAGTTATATACACATCAACATAATATATGTGGACTACATCTTTTTGTACTGATGTAGTTGTTAACACTAACGCCAGTTTCTTCTATGCTGCCTTAGCTCACTTATATTTGCATGACATTCATTCCTCATAAAATAGGCACCCTATCCTACGCCATCAAAACTTAAGAATCATATCATTGTGCAATAGCTTGGCTTGGCATAAGTGTCAACCCAATGATGCATAATAGTTAAGGATAATATGTGTTACTTTTTACCTATAGAATTGACAATAATTATGTTACTTAGGATTTTGATATCTCTTTTTTAGATTTATAGATTTCATCTTTGAATAAATATCTATTCTAAGGAAAATTGAATTTTATCGAGATTAAACTATATATCTAAAAATAGGATTTAGGTACCTTAAATTATTCAAACTTTTTCTTCTCAAAGAAAGTTATTCAAACTTTTGCATAATAGATTATTGGTATTTTGCTTTCCTTCAGTCAGGGGCATACTATTTTGGTTACCCTCCTACATCACATAGATATGCACATAAAGCTGAGAATCAGAAGATGAATGAAAGAAGCTATTACACATTTTTAAATCATCATATCTAATCTATTTTAAGTATTAGAAGAATATATATATATATATATATATATATATATATATATATATATATATATATATATATATATATATATATATATATATATATATATATATATATATATATATAAGGATATGCTTCGTTGTTTTGAATTTCATCTCTAATTTGTTTCCCTTATGTTTTTCCTTTTAAAATCATGCATTAATATTAGATAGACACTTTCAAATCTCACTTCCCCAAATCACTTTTTTGACTTTCCAATTTTTGTCCATCTTCCTAAAAAAATAAACAATAAATAATCAAATTCGTATTTATGTGAAACATAAAAAAATTCACTCCTAAAAAATAAAAAATAAAATTTAATCCCTAAATATATCAAAAGTATAACACATTTAAATAATTTAATATCAAATTAATTTTAAAAAATATAATTTATCATCAATTGATTTTTAAATATTACAACTTACTAATAAAATAGTCTCATAAATTTAAGAATTAATATATTATACTTTTTTTACATTCATAAACTAAATTTTTATTTTTCATTTTTTTGAAATTAATTTATAATCGCATCACACCTTCAAAACGAATTTGGCTATTAAAAAAAAACATGCTTCTTTATTTACTTCTCTCTACCATTTTTAATCTTCACTACCATCTTCCTAGTCTCTCAACTCTTGCAACACCATCACTGGTGTGTCCCCATACTCCACATCTACTCCCACTCTTCTTCGTCCACCAAGTAAGATCTTCATTTTCTTCTTCTAGTTTTATTTTCGAAATGCATCATCAAAAAGGCAAGAAATTGTGTTTTGTTCCCTTTTAATTGTATCACGTTTCTGCCTTATTTTGACGTTGTGCGTGAGTTTTCTGACAATGTTGACCACTGTAGGTCTAGGTGTTCATGGTGTTCTGTTTATTCTTGTGAGATGTTTCCTTTTGGGGGGTTTTGGAACCACACTGTTAGGTCCATGTGTTGTGTTCTTTTGTTTATTCTTTTGTTTGTTGGGCTTGGGGTGCATTGGGTCCTATTGTGGGGTTTAACAAGTTCTATAAATAGCATGTATACACACACATTCTGCATATTATTCAAACCAGCAATAAATGTATTTCTATGATACTACTCCACGTACTGCTGTATTTTGAGCTCTATGATGTAAGTATGGCCACACTATGTTGGTGTCAGTTGCATTTTTTCTTCAAAGTTCTGATAGCTAAGCGCACCCAATTTCCCTTGAAGCGGTATACATGCAATTTCGTGATTGTGTTTAACTTCTTTGCATGCATCGTGTGTATTTTTGGTCCTGGGTTAGACCACAAGCTTTTCCAACCCATTGGGTTAGATACTGATCTTGCTCACAGTACATGAATGTTATTGGTCCACAGAAATTATGCACATATAAGAATTGAACACAATTTTTTCCACTAAATAAATCGTTTTCTCACATGCAGCGGGGTCTCACACCACCGATGCGTCAACCCTTTGGATTATTCATTGTGTGTGTATTGTGTGTATACATACATGGCAATGTTTTTGTTTTTGTTTTCCTTTTATGGGGGGTGCTGAAGGTGATGAAGAGGAGGAAGTCTAGTGATGAGGATAATTCCAGTGGGAGTGGTGGTGATGAGGATTAAGGAGCCTCACTTTGCTGATTATACTTTGTCTATCCCCATGCTTTCATGACTTTTAGTTTTCAATACTGGTTTTAATTTTTGCTTTTCAGTACAGTTAGCATGATTTACTTTTGGTTCCCATTTGTGAACTGCTGGTTGTTAGGAGTTGTTGGTACTTTAGTGTTTTGTGATGGCATGTGGTATATGTTTGCGAGCTTGGTAGTTTATGTCCATTTGAGTTGAGAAAAATCTGATTCTGCGATTTCGACAAGTATGTCGTAGAACGAGCTGTGAAAAAACAAAGTGATTTCAAACCTTTGATAAGATTTTATGCATGTGATTGCACACATGGTTAGCATAACTTAAGTTTACCTCTTCACTCATTTGATCACACTATAAACAGTGAGATTTATGATGACTGCATGATTTTCATCCCTGATGCATAAATTAGGTTATAGATTGATACACTTTCACACTGGGCATTTGTACTCTGTAAAGGTCTGTTTGAAAATGGCCAAGTGTATATATCAAATATAATCATGATGTAGTGTTGCATTGCATCAATAATATTAAAGAGCATTTTTTTTTACGAAATATGTATAAATTTGACGCTGCTTGCATTATGATGAAAATATTATTTTCCTTGGGTTATGGGTATTCTTAACATGAACCTTAATTATCAAGATTTTAAGAAATTAAAAAATATATATTTATCATATCAAATAACTTAAAAAATTGTCCCAATACTATACATTCATGTATATTTTAACCCATATATTAAAAAATTATATTTTGATCTTTTACAAAAATATTTACACATATATAGGTAAATATTCAATTTATTTTTATTTATATTTTTTACTTTCAAATTTTATTTCTCAATTTTCATTTTAATTTGATTTAAATTTTAATTCTTGATACACCGTATCAATTTGAAAGTTTTTTTTTTTTTAAGACAAACTGAATTTTAAGATTTTTATAAGCTTAATAATTTGAATATGTTTTTAAAGTTTGACACGATATGTCAATAAAGATTATGTGTCTTCATTTTAATAATTTATTTCCCTAATTTTCTTCTCAATTTTAAAAACTCGTCTCTTCTTTATATAATAAATATTTATTATCAAAAAATAAAAATATTTAATATACTCTAAACTTATTTCTATCTTAAAATATTTGAATTAAAAAAATATTTGTAATGCACTTAAGTTTTGCTAGTTGGTAACTGGATTTATTTAAAAATAAATTGTTAATTCAAGAAAAAGTTATATATTGATACTAAGAATACAACTGATATTATAAAATTAAGAGCGGCTAGTTAAAGAATTAATAAATAAATATTAAAAATTATACTGTGCATTAAAAATTACGGTAAGAGTACATTAATAGTATATTTTTTAATTAAAAAAACTCTGCCTTTAATCCCTTAATTAATACCATTGGTATTTTGTGATGAAAATGAAATAAGACAACTCATTTCATGACTGTCTTCCGCACTTAGTATTTGAAACTATAAAAAAAAGGCTTAATCATATTTTTATATTAAACAATTTATTAAAAAGACATTTATTATATTATATAACTAAGTTTAAAAGATATTTTGCTCATTCGGAAGACACTGTTTTTACCAAAATATGAAAAGCTCTCTCAACATGGTCCTATTTAATATCAACAATTCTTCTTCAAAGGTATGCAAATAATCACATCAACAATTCTTGATTCTTAACATGTTGCATTGTGGTTTGCTTGCCTTGCGGCCTTTCAATGGCAAACTATTCTTCAAAATCAAAATAATGGGGTCGGGGTTTGAGAAGAAGAGATAATGGAACTTAATGCTAAAATTCAAGCTAGAGTGTGACTTCAATGAAACTTTTAAACTGTTGCCCCATGAAGTCTATTACACTTTTGTACCACCAAAGAAATGTCTATTACAATTATATACACATCAACATAATATGTGCACTAAATTGAGTAAGTCCCTGCTGGTTTAGAGGACAATGTCTGTGTTTTATTAGTTGGATAAATAAATATATACACACATTCAGCCTACAAGGATTCAACCTAGCATTGCAAATAAACAGATCAATGTTGAGTCAAGTAGAGTGAGATGGGTTTAATCCCAAAAGAACCACCAGTTGTGCATCTGAAGGAATTTCCATTTGCACACACAGTCCTTTTCAGTATTGGTTTTTTTCTCATGCCTTTTTTTTTTGGACTTTTCTCCACAACCTGACATTGCATCATGACAAACCTACAAAATAAGTGTTCAGATTGGTATTAATACACGGGCAAACAATACAACAAAAGACAATGCTTAAAAATAAATTACACAGATTTTGAACTACAAAATCATATGATTGCCAAAACAGCATAACCTTTACTTCTCTCTCTTTCATCTCAAGATGTCCCCTGTTCCCCAAGCCAAAAATTAGGGATTAAAGAATGAGAAATAAGCTATACCGCCACCAACCACAAAACGTCAGACACAAGGCAAATTGATACCAGACCTCTCATTAAGAAGGTATATGAGCGAATACAGAAGAATAGAGATAGAGATATGGGTCCAGTTGTAATTAACTCACCAAACTGTTATAACCAACTCAGTTATAGTCAGTAGAATATATAGGAGTTTAGTTAGAGGAAAGTGGTTGTTGTAGACTTCATTGGGAGAGGTTCTGGGCACTCTCTAATTGCCCTGAGTTGTAACATTCTCTTAGATCATACTGATCTAGAGAATCTCATCATAATAAAAGTTCACATTCTTTCTGTTCATCTTGTCCTAAAACCCTAATTTTTCCCCCAATTACCAGTTGATAGAATCAACTGGTATCAGAGCTGGTTCGTCCAGAGGAGGAAGAAATTCATTGTGAAGTCAAAGATGGATTCATTAATGGATAACGTTGAGAGAAGCTAGCAGGAATTACAAGTGCGTTCTGTGCAAGATGACGAATGGCGCAAGAGCATGGATATAATGATGCAAGAGGTGTTGGAGCAATTGAAGGAGCTGCAAAAGGGAAACTTGGAGCCGCAAATGGGATCTCCGGAAAGGGGAGAAGGTGGAGCTTCACATTTCTCTGGTAACAAAACAGAGAAAACGGAGTGGAGATGGAGAAATCTTGAACTGCCGATGTTCAATGGAGGTGACGTTGCAGGGTGGGTAGACAAAATTGAGAGGTATTTTCAACTCAAAGGAGTATTGGAGGAGGAGTAGAAGTCGCATTGGTAGCCTTGGAAGGCAAGGTGTTGACATGGTTTCAATGGTGGGAAACAAGGGCAGAGGATCAATCTTGGTGGGATTTCAAGAATGCTTTGTCACGAAGGTTTCAACCTGCTCTAGCACAGAATCTGTTTGAAGTGCTTTTGGGTTTGAAACAAGAAGGTACTGTGTCGGAATACAGAGATACGTTCGAAGAAATTTCATGCCCTCTCAAGATTGGGAATACCAATTACTTTAAGGGAAATTTCATGAATGGGTTAAAAGAGGAAAGTAGGGTGGAATTAAGGTTGCACCCGCTGAAAACCTTGGAGGAATTAATAGATTTGGCACTATTGATTGAACCTACAACATGATACTAAAGAAGGAAGGGGGCAATGCATTTTACAGTGCAGGACAATGAGGGGCAAACAGAAACATATTTGGAAGAATGGGAAATAAGCTATAGAGCCACCAACCGCAAAATGTCAGACACAAGGCAAATAAAGAGAGCATCAGCACAAAAGATGTACATAATTGAACGTAAGAATCATCGTGATAGCCTGATAGGCATTCCTTCTATAATACTTCCGCCAGTTTCTTCTATGCTCTCACTTATATTTCCAAGACATTCCTCATAAAATAGTCACCCTATTGTATGCCATCAAAACTTAAATTGTGAAGTAGCTTGGCACAAGTGTCAACCTACTGATGCATAATATATTAGAAAAATTTGTGTTTACTTTTTACCTATAGATTTGACAATAATTATGTTATTTAGGATTTTGATATCTTTTCTTAGTTTTATAGATTTTATCTTTGATTGAATATCTATTCTAAGGAAAATTGTATTTTATTAAGATTATATATCTAAATAGGATTTTTGTTATCTTTGGGCTACCATTTAGATACCTTAACGTAGGAGTGACCATAGTTTCAGTTCAATTCAGTTTTTATTTTGAACTGAACTGAACTTTTATTTGGATAAAAACAGTTCAGTTCAGTTATTAATAACAGTTTTAATTTAGAAAACTGAACTAAACTGTTTGATATGTACAATGCTTTTGCAGAAGAGGAAGAATGTGAGAAATGGCATTGTAATAGTATACATATCAGACTGAGTTACTTTGCAGCTCTTTTCACATTAACCCCCTTTGCTTTCAGAAATCATTCCACACAAGCATGGCTGCAGACATGACAGTTTTGAACTGAACGAGACTAGAGAAAGCTTTGGATATTGAACGTATCAAACCACACTAGTATATAGAAAGCTTTTGATATTGAACTGAATTATGCTTGTGTGGAAGTTGGTTGACTCAGTTTTGACTAGTATATAGAAGGCCTCCAAATGTTTGACTCAGTTTTGCTTTCCTTATGGAACTGAACGAGACTAGTATAATACAGAAAGCTTTTGATATTGAACTGAACTATTATTAGAGTACTCAAACCAGTTTTTTATTATCAAAAGTTCAAAACAGTTTTGAACTGAACTGTTTCTTTATAGTTCAGTTTATAAAACTGAACCCACCAAATAATTCAGTTTCAGTTTTATATGATTAAATTTCAGTTTAATTACAGTTTAGTTCAGTTCAAATCAGTTAGTTGAGCACCCCATCCCTAAATGCTTCAAACTTTTATGTATTATTGATATTTTGCTTTCCTTCAGGAAAAAAAAGTCAAAGTACTCTACGTTAATCAGTCAGGGAAGTACCCAACTACCCTGCCCAAAGGGCATACTCTTAGTTACCCTCCTACATCACATAATTGCTGCAAGGATATGCACATAAGGCTGAGTAATAGAAGGTGTATGAAACAAGCTATTAACATTTTAAAATAATAATCTTCATAAGTTTCAATGTTTTGAATTAAATCTCCGATCTCTCCTCCTTTTTCCTTTCAAAATCATGCATTGATATTAGATAGGCAGGTTGTAAAGTAGCACATGTTATAAGAAATTTAAAAACTCCTCCTTTCCTATGTTACCATCAAAAAACCAAAGGTTGATTTGCACTACAGATTATAATGTCCACATATATAGGCACAAGCACAGAAGAAACTTCCAAGCTAAAGAAGCAAGCTCACCGCAGCAACTGGCTTGGCTAAATTATGGATCATCCTTCCTCATCTTCTGAGTGAGCTACATTTTCTGAAAATGTCAGAACCTTCACTTTCACAGTCCCATTTGTCCCGTCTAGGCCATTTATCTCTATATCAGTATCCTCACCATCAGTAGATTCATTCTCTAAAGTCAAAAAGACAAGCACACAGAATTGTTTGAGTTCATAAATCACAATATTTTCACCCACCCCAAAGTGCAAAATGTTTACATTGTTCCATTTGCAGTCTCAAATGTAGAATAATTATTGTCTTATAGAGCGAGCTTAATGTTCAATTCAAATCAATAACTTTTTACACAAGAGACTTATGAAGAGCAAATTAAATGAATCTCTGGTGCTCAAGTATTCATCAACCTGTTAGCAATGGGCCATTAGAGTGCACTCCTCGTAAGTACATAATTTGTTCATATATAGTGCCAATAATGCATAACACCCATCACATTGCTTTGGAGCTTTTCCTGCTCATGTCTCACATTTTTAACACGCACATGACAAACTGCATCCTACCAGCCCGTTAAGACTAAAACCTAAACTAGCAGCTATAACTATTTTCCATTAACAAACACATATATCACTTTTCACAACCATCCACACCAGGAAAATGCAGCAGAATCTGATGAAAGGCATACAAAAATTCAATTGGAATAAGTTGCACTCAAATTAAGCCGCTTGAAAAATAGTAATGCAGAATCAGCATTAGAATCATTAGTTTGCACCTTTTTAACCAAAAATTACATCTAAAAGTTAAGATAACCGTTGCAGAAACATTCATCTCTAGTATATGATAAAGAGAATACCCAAATGGCCAAATCAATCAATAAGAATAAATCCATCATCAGCATTGGCATAATACTACAGATTCTAAACAAAGTTCTAAATCACAATCCAAATGTTAATTGATAATTTGATATTACAGAAAATTACGAACAAATGCATAATGCAGCTGATGCAACCAATTGTAGTCGCAAACACCCAAAAACCTTAACTTTGCGGTTGCGGTCTGTTTTTTAAAACCCTGGTTCAAAGTGTGAGAAGGAAAAAACAAACACCACCCCCAAATCAATCCATAAAAAACACACCCAGACACCAACACACACAGGCACCCATGTCTAAATGCGACCAATGCAGCTACAATTGCTGTCACAAACACCCAAAAGCCTTGACTTTGCAGTTGAAATTGTGGACAACGACAGTTTTTTAAAACATTGGTTCTCAATGTCAGCCAGAAGAAACAATCACCACCCCCGACACCCATATCTCCTTTTTCCTCAATTTCCCAGAAAACCCCGAAACGCAAGACCAAAAAGAGGGAGGGCGAAAAAGCACCAATTTTGTTTATTTATTCATTGACCAAATTAGACAAAAGGGCAAAAAATGAAATTTTGAGAAAAAGGGGGTGTGGAAATTAGTTACCATCGATGAAGAAATTGCTCACAAATGCAGCTAATGCAGTATTTGAAGTTGCTGCCGTGGACCGTTTTTAAAACCTTGGTTCTAAATGTGAGCAGGAAGAAACAACCCCCACCCCCAATCAATAAACAAAAAACACACCCGACACCCATGTCCCTTTTCCCTCAATTTTCCCTAAATTTCCCCGAAACACAAATCCAAAAGAGGGTGTGAAAAAGCACCAATTTTGATTATTTATCCATTGATCCAATTGAACAAAAGGGCGAAAAAACGAAATTTTGAGAAAAAGGGGGTGTGGAAATTAGTTACCATCGATGAAGAAATTGCTCACAAATGCAGCTAATGCAGTATTTGAAGTTGCTGCCGTGGACCGTTTTTAAAACCTAGGTTCTAAATGTGAGCAGGAAGAAACAACCCCCACCCCCAATCAATAAACAAAAAACACACCCGACACCCATGTCCCTTTTCCCTCAATTTTCCCTAAATTTCCCCAAAACACAAATCCAAAAGAGGGTGTGAAAAAGCACCAATTTTGATTATTTATCCATTGATCCAATTGAACAAAAGGGCGAAAAAACGAAATTTTGAGAAAAGGGGTGCTGGCAATGAGTTAGTTACCATTAGTTACTCTTTTCCCCCAAAATTTCCCCGAAACACAAATCCAAAAGAGGGTCTGAAAAAGCACCAATTTTGATTGTTTATCCATTGACCCAATTGAACAAAGGTACGAAAAATGAGATTTTGAGGAAAAAGGGGGAGGTGGGAAATGATTTAGTTACCATCGATGAAGAAATTGACGGAGGGCCAGCCGCGGAGGGTGGAGAGGAGGGGGGAGCAATCGTGGGGGTGGCGGCGGTGGTCCTCGTAGGTGAGCTTGTGGACTAGGTCGGCGACGTTGGAATGGGAGGGGCGCGGTGGGACCCAGAAGGAGGACCCCGGGACGAAGGGGAGCCAGTCCGGTGTGTTCTTCTTGACGAGTATACGCTGAATTAGGTCGTCGAAGTGCTTCAGCGCCACGTCGTACTCCGCCATGTCCACCTCCCCCATCGCCGCCGCTGCCTTGCTCGATCGCCGTCGGAGGGGGACAGAGAGGGAGGGGAGGCGGCGGAGGGGCCCGGCCTTGCAGCGGAGGACACCGAACATCGTCGTCGTCGTCGTGATTTGAGAGAGAGATGGGATTGAATTGGTTGCCTATAGATATGAGAGAGAGAAGAAAGGTAGGTTGGGTTGGGAATGAAAGACGGTGACTTTCGGAGCTGTACGGATGGATGGATGGCTGGACAAATATAGTACTTACTTACAGATGTAGGCTATATCCAATCAATTTTAACAACATCATTTCTTTCTTCCAAAAAAAATATAAAATAAAATAAAAATCAACATTAGCAACATGATTTACAAACGCGTCTCAAAGATAAAATAATATGGAAAATGATACCAAGTTATTATTATGGAATAAAAATATTTATTGAAAAATACAATAGTATATTTTTCATATGATTTTTAATGTGATTCTAATAATTTTTATTTACTTATTCGTTCCTTAATAGTTGCTCTTAACTACCGGTTAGAATGCCCCAAATAATATACCATGTATTAAGAAAGAGTTTTTACATCATTAAATCAATAAAAAAATTATTATATATATAATAAATTTATTAACTTTTATAATAATTATATTAACATTATAAGTCATACTAATAGGACGGATCTCACATTACTCGTGTACATAAATAAATATATATATATATATATATTTAAGTTAGTTAATATAAAATATGTAAAATTATTTATTTATTTTCGTATTACGATAGGTATTATAACAGAAGACATATCATATGAGAATGATCATTTTATGTAAAAATGACAATAGTTAATATTAACACTTAGATTAAAATGAAAATTCTAGATTTAAAATATTTTAAATTCAAATTAAAATTTCATTTAACCACAAAATCTCTAAAATATTCAATAAATAGAAAATCAAATATCTAAAAGATATGACTTATCAAATCCTACATCATCACCATCACCACTATCATGTCATATATTCGTCATCACCATAACCACCTCCATGACTACTATTGTCCTTGTGTCACCACCGTAAACATCACCATGACGAGTGTGGGTGTGGTGATTATAAAAATGGTGATAATGATTATTATGATAGTTTGAGATATTTTAGGATGTGATAAATTAAATCTTTAGATATTTGATTTTTTTTTTCGTGATTTTATGATTAAATGAAGTTTTAATTTAAATTTAAATATTTTTAATTTTAACTTTCCATTTTAATCTAACAATTAAGATCGATCATTTTTTTATCTTCACATGATTATTCTCATATGATACGTCTTTTATTATAATAATTATAATCATTAAGATTAGTTGGTATTAAAAAATAGTTGTGTTTATTATTATTATTGTAATGCTTAAGGTGATAATTATAATAAAATTATGTAAAACTAATTGTGTGTTCATAAAATCTCTCCTTTTGTTTTTATAACAATGGTTAAAATTATTATCATTTAAAACAAATATTAGTTTCAATTTTAGTAATTATTTTTTTAAAAAAATATTACTTATTAAAAGCTAGATATTTAAGTAATTACAATATTTAGAAATTAGACTATTAATTTATTAAACATGTTTATAATATAAATTTTCTTTATGACGAATTCTAAATCTTTTTACAACATTTTCTTATTAATTTTTCTATTTTTATGGTAAGTATTAAATATATTTTATATTTTTAAGACATTAAATATATATACTTTTCATTTAATATTTTATTTATAAGATAGTAAAAAAGGTTTTAAGAGGACTAGTGCAATGATATAAGTATGTAACATCTTTTATTTTGTAAAAAAATATTTTTAAAAATATTCTATATTGTTTTTTTTTAACTGAATGATAAGATAAAGTCTTTACTCTAATAACACGTGAAAAACATAATAATAATTTGTTCTATCTTATTTAAATTTATAATTTGATAATCCAACTAGATGTGATAGGTTTTCATTGTTAACTTATCTTATCCTTTTTTTTCGTTAAAAAAATTCACCTAAAGAAAAGTTTGATTAGAAAAAGATAAGACATTATAGATATTTTTTTCTCCTCTTACTCTTACCTTACACCACATTAACTATTCCATTATATAACGCATTTTTTATATTCAGTCTCCTTTTTTCTAATTATACTTCCCTTATTAATATAAATACCTAGTATATTCAAAATACCCCAATATCATCATTATAAAAAATACATTTCAAAATTACTGTTTAATTTTTTATATTCTTAAAAGTACTTTCTGAAATACAAAAATTTAAATATCATTCCAAAATGTATATTCCAAAATACATAATTATAGATTTTGAAAAATATTTTCCGAAATAAAATTTTAATTTTGTATCCCAGAAAGTATTTTCTTGAAGTTTAAAAAATTATGTAAAGTACTTTTCAAAATTTAATAATAAAAAAACATGTTGCATCTATTCCAAAATTTAAAAAGATGATAATATTCAACAAAGTGGTAAACAAAGAAAGCATTGTAATGTGTTTATACTCCATCACTTGAACCTCTAATCAAATTACACAAATGTGTAAATCATGTATGTAGATTCAAAGCTTGTAAGCATTTATCCTAGTTTGTAGCAAAATAATAAATCTATTAGATAACTAAACCAACAAGATAAGGTAGAAAGGAATGTTTTGTTGCCATGGAAGTAAAAACTGGAGTGAAACAAAGGAAGGATTCTAATGAAAGTGAGGGGAAATGTTTTGTTGTCCCATAAGGAGTGCATTGTATGGGGGGTGCAATCGTGTGAAGGAAAGAAGAAGGTTTGAGGGGATTGTGGGTATGAGTATAGGTATCCGACAAGTACGAGGATGAAGATTAAAGTTACTACCCACACTGGTATGAGGTCGGATATGAGTGTTTTTTTTAAAACGTGAGTATAAGGACAAATATTATAGAATCCTACTCATTGTTATCATTCCACAAGTCATTAGAAACAAAGTGGAGTCTTATTTCAAACCTTTTTTTCTCTCTCACATGATCGCTCACTCCCTTCTACCCAACAATGCATTTCTACCAGGACAACAAAACATTCCCCCTCTTTCATTAGAATCCTTTCTTTCTTTCACTCCAATTTTTACTTCCATAGCAACAAGACATTCCTTTCTTCCACACTTTATTGGTTTTACTTCTTTGATAGCTGTATTATCTTGATATAAACTAGGAAAAGTGCTTACAAGCTTTGGATCTCCGTACATGGTTTGCACATGTTGTGTAATTTGGTTAGAAGTTCAAGTGGTGGAGTATAGACACATTAGAATGCTTTCATTGTTTACCACTTTACTGAAATAATCATCTTTTTGAATTTTGGAACAAATGCAACATGCTTTTTTCATTAAATTCTAGAAAGTACTTTCCAATTTTTTTTTTCTTATGGAAAGTACTTTTTCGGAATACAAATTAAAATTGTATTCTAGAAAGTATTTTTCAAAACATATAATTATGTGTTCTGGAAAGTAGATTCCGAAATAATATTTAAATTTTGTATTACAGAAAGTACTTTTTGAAATACAAAAAATTAAACATCAATTTTGGAATGTTCTTTCCTGAATGATGATATAAGGATATTTTTTAGTATAGTGAGTATTTATACTAGCAAGGGGATTGTAATTAGAAAAAAAAAAAGAGTGAATATAGTAATTGTCTCATAACTATAGTCACTTTCCATCATTATTTATTTCCACTCCAACTATCATTGTAGTGTAACTTGTAATCACTAGGGTTAGGCATAGTTTGTGTTTGATCTTAATCCCAATAAATCTTTTAAAACCCATTATATTTTTTTTTCTTGTAAGAAATTTTAAAATTTTAAAATCAAATGAATCTTAGTTTGAGAATTAGACAATTTGGTATTTTCAATTATTATGGTCCAAAGGCCTATTTTTCTAATTCTTAGATTGGTTGTTCAATCAATGGTGTTATTTTATTTAATTCATCAATACATTCATTGTAAAACACAATTGACATATTCATTAATTAACATAGGGTAAATAACATATTTAGTCCTTGAACTATGCATTTGTTAACAATTTAGTCCTACATTTTTTAAATGGCCAATTTAGTCTACAAATGTGTAAATGTTGCAACAAATTAGGCCAACCGTTAAACAATTATCAATTTTGTCCTTAAAGTATGACACTTAATGTCATAGTAGTAATGAAATTATACTACTTATTGACAAATTAACCCACTACATACATGAACAGGACTTATAATAAATGTTGGACTAATTCATTGACATACTTGTACATTTATTAACTAAATTGGTCGTTTTAAAATTGTAGAGACTAAATTGTTAGTAAATGCATAGTTCAGGGACTAAATAAGCTATTTACCCTAAATACATTCATTATAAAAATAAATTGATAGAATCATTATTTAATAAGAACATGCATTCATGAATTTGCCAAACAAATTTCATATACATATGTAGAATAAATAAAGTGGTTTAATAATAACTCCTAACTCTCCAATGTTTTGTGGAATCTAATGAACTTTCATGTGTGATGCTTAGAGCCGAAAACATAAGCAAGCTTCATCGGATACAAGCAAATAATTTAATAACATGATATTAAATGCTTGTATTATGAGTAAGTTAATAAAATTATTCAAATGAGAAAAATAATTCTAATTATATCGTGAGTAATCTAAACTATTTTAGCCCAATTGTTATGACAAAAACAACTCTTACCTTATGATATAAACATGATCTGACATGATAAGTTGTATATAGTTAAATAAGTAACAAGAGCACACTTTAATAGTCTTTCTGAAATTTATAGGATCTTATGGATCTTCAATTGACTATGCACAAAGGAATATTACATAAAGAATCACACCACATGACCAACCATTTGAAATCTACAAAAGATCCAATCTTGGTAAGAAATTGAGAATATGTGATCATATGATGAACTCTTAAATGGAAGTGGGAATAAATTTGAATTGTCAAATCATGGTTGTCAATTGTCATATATTACGGCTTAACATAGTTTTTAAGGCCCTTGGAAAAATAATATAGAAACTCTCATTACATTCCCATCGTACTCCTCACATGACAAAACCTTTAGAGTGTGTTTGGATGAGAAAATTTTAAATTTTGAGGAATTTTGGGTGTGTTTGGTTTGCATTTTCATTTTCTATTTTCATTTTCTGAAAACTGTTTTCATTTTCAAAAGATTAAAATTCTGAAAATATGTTTGGTTTGACTTCTTGTTTTTTGCTTTCAAGAAATAAAAACACTGAAAATGCATTTTCAAAAGGAAATGTATTTTTAGATTTTCTTAAAATTACATTCCTTGTCACCGCATTTTCATTTTACCCAAAATGAGGTTCCTAGTTTTAACTGAAAACAGTGAAAATGAGATTTTATTGTTTCCAGTTTTTGGTTCGTTTGAGAAAATATTTTCACTGAAAATGTTTTCAAAAATCCAACCAAACGCATTTCTATCACCATTTTTTATTTCCAATGAAAATGAAAACAAAAAAGAACCAAACCAAACACCCCCTTAAATTCTAAGAATTTCAATTACTTCAATAGAAATTCTTTTATTTTCAAAATTTTGTGTTTGGATAAAAAAAATTAAAATTGTGAGGGTGAAAGAAAATTAGTCGCAAGTTCGAGAATGGGGAACTTTTAGGTGGAAGAGAATATGAAGGTTATAAAGGAAATAGAAGAACGTTTTGAAAAGTTCTTCTGTCAAGAAGAGGATTTCAATTTCTCACTTTTTAGAAGGAAATTAAAATTCCACATTTTTAGTTGTTTGAAATTTTGTTTTAACATTCCAAAAATTTAAATTCTTCATAAGAAAAACATCCAAACAATGAATTTTAGATTAAAGAAAATTAAATTCTCTGATAAATTACTTTTGTCAGTTAAAATTCTCTATCCAAATGCACTCTTAAAGTAATGTATGTTGGTGTTCCAACAATTGATTTAGGTTGAAGATGTAGTAGAACATACTATAATTGCATGTTAAATTAAATAGGATGGTCAACAAAAATTATAATATAAGGTATAAAATATATCTTGAAAAATGACTCTTTTAGGTGAATGCTATTAACCTTAGAGTAATAAAGTACAAATTTTAAGTCAAGGAGATATATTTTTATCCAAGAGAATATTTTCAATTTTATATCTATATAATAAATTTGACTTGGATAAGGACAATCTAACATTATTGTAACTATCGGAAACACAAACGTGACACGTCTGTGTGTCTCCACTTCTATTTCACTATCATATTTTTTGTGTTAAAATTAATATTTTTTTAATTTATCTTATTATGCATTGATGTGTATAATATTAATATAGATAACTTTAATTATATACATAGAAAAAAAGTGTTACAAGTATTATAAATATTAAAGTCAAAGTAAAAATACTATTTATGTACTATACTTCAATAATTAGTAGTATTTGTATATCCGTATTTCTATTACAATAAATTCAATATATTATTAATTTATTTTACTATGCATTAATGTGTATATTAGTTTTAGTTTACTATTTTTTCTAAACTTATGACTATTTATGGTAATACAATAATTTAATATATTTTTATGCATTGCTTAGAATCATATTCTAATTATATAAAAAATTTCTTTTATTCAATAATAGTATAAAGAAGTTTGATTCTTATTTTCATAGTTTATTTTCCAACACTTTTTTTCCCTTTTATCTTCTATTTTGTGCTTTCATCCCACCATTCAAACTTTAAAAAGCCACAAATAGTAACTCAAAATTATCTTTTAAACTTCATAATATTAAACTAATTAAGTATTACATATTCAGAAACCATAAATTTGTATTAATTGTGAGGGAATCCAACTATTTTTTAAAATAAAAAGAATAAATAAATGGGAAATGTAGTATACAAATTTGTAGGTTTTTAAAAATAAAAGTTTGTATTTTTAGTTAAAAAAAATGGTTGATTTTTTAAAATGTAAAAAGGATCAAATTTAAATAAAAATTTGGCATATTTTAAATAATTTAAAAAAGCCAGTTTTAATTAACAAATTGATAAATTTTTAAAAATGAATAGATTTAATTTACAAAATGGTAGATTTTTAAAATTTAAATATGTGTTTTATTTAACTAACAAATAAGTAGATTTTAAAAATTAGTAATGGACAATTAATTTTTAATTCTAGTAAATGAAGCGCTACCTTTTAAAAAAAGAATTATTTTTATAATTTTAAAAATGAACAGATTTAATTAGCAAAATGGTAGGTGTATAAAATTTAAATATCATTTTAACTAACAAATAAGATTTTTAAAATTGTACGAACATTTATTTTTTTAATTTCAGTGAATGAAAATAATAAATAAAATTAAAATTTAGCATTTTTAATAATGTAAATGTACTCTTGATCACCAAATATGCACAAGTGGTATAAGATTATCATTGCTTGTTGTGTAATAAAAGACATTTTAAGATTAATAATAACAAAGGATGACAAACTGATTGGTAAAAAAAAACTATAGCAATCGCCTATTTTAAGATCCATCAAACAAAAACTTCAATTCACTACATTAGCCTTGTGTTGTTATCATGCTAATAAGACACTACCACATCACCAGGTGAACATGATTAGAACTTTGAAATGTTTATAAGACTGTGTAATAATTAAAAGGTAGTTAAGTTCATGTCCTATGAGAACTATTAGCAAACAAAAAATTTGCAATATCTTTTGACCAACAATTCCAAAAATAAAACACTTCATCTTAGCATTCCAAAAATTGGAAAGTGAAGTAGTTCAAACCTGCAAAAGCAAAAATTGGGTAGCGTGTTTGAGTGGACGTACGGTACATGTAGTTCCCGATCAATGTTGAAGCCATTGGAAAAATTAAAACTAATCTATAACAATATATAAATAAATGACCAATGGTCGTCATTTTTAGAAATGGAAAATATTGTGAAATGGGAGAAACATACCATAATTTGGATTTGTCACGGTAGATCTTAAGTAGTTCATTGGTTTCTACCCATGTAACTCATTATGGACATTTTACATAAGCACATTGAAATAGAACAAAGTCATTTCTCAGGCATAGTTAATACTATATGGTACGAAGATGATTTAGGCAAGAATTCAAAAGAGGAAAAAGAAAATTTCACACATTAAAAATGGGCTAAACCTACTTAAAAAACACTACATATAACATGAACCAATTTCAAAGAGAAAAATAATACTATCTAATCAAGCATACTTGAAGAGAAAATTCATATATAGTCTAGCACAAATCCACTTTGTCCTCATAATCACTTCTCTTCTTCTGCTTCTATAATTCAAATATAGTAGGGGTTAAAAATAAAATGCCTTTAGTGTAAAGAACCTTTTGTTTTTATTCAAATGAAAAAGATATTGAATGTTATGAAAGCAAAGAATGTAGTAAAGGAAAAAGAACTATAAGAAATGAGGATGGAAGAGAAGAAGTTTACCATTGTGAGAGCATAAGACCTTACACAACCATCATCCATGCGAATGTCTTGTATTCACGAATTGACCAATAAGAATAATTCTGAATCACTTGCAAACTCCTCCCAAATCTGTTGATTCTCACTCTGTTGGTGAAGGTTTTAGCTTGTACAACTAAAGACCTTATATAACTACTACATATCATCTAATCGATGTATCTAGCAAATCAGACAAATGCTCTCAAATCCCAACAATAATTGAACTCTAAGGCAAAACAAATAAAAGAAAGGCAAGTTCAAAAATTCATAAACCATGATGAATAATCAATCATACTTACAATCATTATTAATCAATATAATTAATTATCCAATCAACACATTGTGAAATTAAAAAGAAAAAAGTTCAAGGATAAAAACCTTTTTTTAATAATTGAAATGTCTAAGGAACTATAATTATCAATTCGAAAAGCAAATTCAAAGCAAATTTTAGAGAGAATTGCAAAATCAGGGGTTGAATGTTCAAATTCGGATATGATATGAGGATGATTGGTTCAAAAATGGTGATTGTACAATTACATAAGTAGTTTATGGAGTGAGATGAAAATAACATAAGCTAAAAATAGCACAGGAATGAGAACATGAGAGAGTAACAACAATTATGGAGATAGTTAATTGAAAGATCACGTATTATGCGGTTGTAAAATTGAGGGTACTTCAAAATCAAAGACTGTGGGTAGTTATGAGTGGTTAAATAAAACGTGAAGTTTATTTTTTTTGTATTTTCTTTTTCTTTTTTTTTAATTTATATCCTTTTATTACAATTGAACTTCAAAGATAATAATAAGGAATTTCAAAATAATTAAGGGGCAAAGATGTTTATGTAAAAGTGAAGACCAAAATCAATTTTCAAATGAGGTATCTCCTTTATCTATTTTTATAGATTTACATCTCTAATGTTTTATGTTTTATTGAAGGAAGTTGGAGAAATATGATTATTAAACAAAGATGATATCAATTATATAAGATGTGCAAATATATATTCTACTAAATTATTTAGTCATCACACTCAACCTTTCCCAAAAGCAAGCAAACTAGTTGATGTAGCTCCATGTGGAGTTTGTAGGCCTTGAATCTTCTTCATCAATGAAGTCCTGTGCTTCTTGAAGATCAATGGCAGCGAAATAGAGAAGGAAGAAAGATGATAGAGACGCCACTTCAAGGAGAAGAAGAGTCAAGAACAAGCTCACCACCATAGGAAGCCATGGATAAGAGCTTAAAGGTAGGAGAAGATGAGTGGAGGGAGAAGGAGGGAAGGAGCATGAAATTTTATGTCTCAAATGAGGTCTGAACTTTGAAGTGTAATTCTCAAATGATCAAAGTTGAAAAAATGCACACACAAGGCCTCTATTTGTAGCCTAAGTGTCACAGAAAATTGGAGGGAAATTTGAATTTCTATTCAAATTTCACTTGAATTTGAATTTGTGGAACCAAATTTGGAGCCAAAATTTTTACTAATTATGATTAGTGAGTTTTAGCTATGGTTCAGCCCACTAATCCAAGATCAAGTCCAAGATTCTCCACTAAGTGTGCTTAGGTATCATGAAACATGTAAAACATGAAGAATATGCACAATGTGTGACTATATGATGTGACAATGAGGTGTAGCAAGCAAATGTTTACCTCCCCTTTACGATGGTCCAAAATTTAATTGGATTGGACTTCTCCCAATTCAATTAAATTTCTCTCCCAACACACACACATCAAATAGTGCACTTAATGCATGTGAAATTACAAAACTGCCCCTAATACAAAAACTAGTTTAAGTGTCCTAAAATACAAGGGTTGAAAAATCCTACATTACTGGGGTACCCTCCCTACACTATAGAGCCCTAAATACAAGGCCCAAAACTAATGAAACCCTAATCTAATATGTACAAAGATAAGTGGGCTCATACTTAACCCATGGGTCCAAAATCTACCCTAAGGCTCATCAGAACCCTAGGGCCTTCTCTTACATCTTTGGCTCAATCTTCTTGGAGTCTCATAGTCATGACTCTGGTGATGGGTCTCCTCTTTGGGAGAATTGCATCACTAGTCAAATTCAATTTTTTGGGACCCTAAATCATGTTAAGAATATTCATCACAAGACATTGATCATGACTAAATATCTAGAGGTTTAATATTGTCATGAAACATTCTTAAAGATTATATCAACTAAGCGAAAAATATCATGTCCATAAAATCAAATAGAGATTATTTTTTACCATATAGTTTGTGAGGTTGATGGTTTGATGATCAAACATCTTAACTATCTAGGTTTATTTAATTGTATTGAACATTTTGGTTTTTTGAAATGGTTAAAATACTTCAATAACTACTAGTCTGCAACTGTTTGTGCAACATAATAGAGTCAAACAAATAGCTTTTTAATAAATTGGTAAGGAGATAACATAAAGTGTCAACTAAAAATTATATTGAAAGATTATCATGTAACTCTCGATCGACAATACCCTAGAACAAAAATCACAAAAAAAACTAATACATAATAAATCCAGATTTTATCCATTGTATGAGAAATCATTAGCTATCTTTGCTATCTAAGCCATTTATCATCGAGGTTCACAAATTAAGAAAAATGTAATCAAAATATGTCCAGAGGCTCATAACTTCTATTGTTATGGCACAAATATAAATACATAATTTTTTTAGAGACTAAAAAATACAAAAATAGTGAAAAGACTAGAATAATCAAACAAATTACAAAGGAAATAAAATAAATATAAGGGAAAAAGAATTATTGTTATTATAGGAATTATGATTGATATACAAAGAATACATGGGTAATTCTAGGGGCAATTCTAACATTTACAAGCATGAATATTTAAACTAACCTCCAACCATTACCAAGCGACGCATGTACACATATATTTTGTTTCATTTTTCTAAACACTCAACGACCCAACGTGATGGTGTTTCATTTCTGAATGAGCAACATACTTAGTTACCCAAAACAGAGAGCAAAATGTCTTTATATAGAACTTACCCATCATGCAGTTCATGAATGTGGAGATAAACATCAGAAATATAAAATCCAGACAAGATCACATCCACAATGTTAATATTGATAACGGGTCCAAATTAAGGTTAAAAAATGGATCACATTCAACAACAAACTCTTAGATAGTTGTTTTCACTCACTTTGAATGTAAAACAAAGCATATATTTTGTTCTTTAAATATCGAAAACAACCAACAACCAACATTCTCCCACTTGGTTCATTTATCCCATTATCAATCATAGTGATATGTCCTCTAATAGTAAGTATTATCTCCCATGTATTACGATATATCAAGTCTCTCAACACTAGCTCTTAACTTAATGAATAAACCACATTTTTATTGTAGGTGAAAACTAAATGATACTTCTCAAGATGAATAAATATATTCATAAATTAAATAAGAAAACATCAAATTGAATAAGAGTTTTATCAAAATAATAAATGTACGTATAATAAATATCACATCATGGAACCAAGTCTCATTCGTACTACATGGTCCTTAAAATTCTTTAGTGACATACCTTTAGTCAAAGGATCAATTGTCATCATCTCAATGCTAACGTGTTCAATAACCACTTTATTTTCTTTAATACATTCTTTTATGGCTAAATATTTAATGCCGATGTGCTTACTCTGACTTGCACTCTTGTTCCTAGCAATAAATACCACAACAAAGTTGTCACAATACAACTTTAACGTCCTAGAAATAAAGTCTACAACTTTAAGCCTAGATATAATACTCTTAAACCATACGCCATGTGAGGTTGCCTTAAAAGAAAAAACGAACTCAGCCTCCATAGTGGAAGTAATAGTCAAGGATTGTTTTGCACTTCTCCAAGATGCAACTCCACCAGCTAGCATAAAAACATAACCAGAAGTAGATTTCCTGGTATCAATGTAGCCAACATAGTCTGAATCACAGTAGTCAATCACCTTCAAATCATCAATTTGTCTATACATGAGCAAGTAGTCCTTTGTTCCTTAAAGATATCTCATTACCTTTTTTGCAGATTTCTAATGGTTAACACCTGGATCACTGATATCTTCTAAAACCTCCTACAACGAATGCAATGTTAGGTCTAGTGAAAACCTAAGCATACATAACGCTTTCAACATCTGAAGCATATAAAATATCTTTCATGTGTTCCTGTTGAAGGTTACTTTTCAGGCACTGACTCACTTTAAGTCGATCACCCCTCACAATAGGAGCCACACTCAGTGAACAATATTTCATGTTAAACCTCTTTAAAACTTTGTTGATATAGGTCTCTTGAGACAAAACCAAAATTCCTTGAGATCTTTCTCTATGGATCTTAATGCCTATGACATAAGATGTCTTACCCATATCCTTCATATCAAAGTTCTTCGAGAGAAATTGTTTCACCTCATATAGCATAAACTTATCATTAGTCACAAGCAAGATATCATCCACGTATAAAATAAGAAAATAAATCTTACTCTCACTAACCTTCTGGTATATACACTGATTCATGGCGTTCTCTTCAAAACCGAATAAAGATATAACCTCATGAAATTTTAAATACCACTGGTGAGAAGCTTGTTTCAATCCATATATGGATTTATTAAGTTTGCAGACTAAGTGCTCATAATCACTAGAGAAGAATCCTTCAAGTTGTTTCATGTAAACCTCTTCATCTAGATCATCATTGAGGAATGTTGTTTTCACATCCATTTGATGTAACTCAAGGTCAAAATGAGTTACTAATGCCATAATTACTCGAAAAGAATTTTACTTAGATACATGAGAGAAGGTATCCTTGTAATTGATTCCTTCTCTTTGAGTGAATCCTTTGGCAACAAGTCTTGCCTTATGTCTCCCAATGTTGTCTTGTGAGTCTTTCTTTGTTTTAAAGATCTATCTATATTGCCTAGCTTTTACACCATTAGGATACTCAACGAGATCTCAAACTCGATTAGATGCCATAAAACCCATCTCATCTTTCATAGCATTATATCATAAATCCAATTCCTTAGAACTTATGACTTGTGAAAATTTTTCAGGATCATTTTTGACTCCAATGTTATAGTCTGATTCTTGCAAATGCACTTGATAATCAATAGGAATTGTTGACCTTTTGACTCTAGTAGATCTTCTTAATGCTACTTCATTATCTTGTTGAGGAACTTGTTGTTCAATTGGTTGTTTAATAGGTTATTCAACATTGACTTGTTCCTCGTTAACAACTTGATCTACATGATTATCTTCAATGACTTGTGGAACTTCAACTATTGGTTGTCTAACACCCACTTGAACTTGAGGAGCATGAATGACTACCAATCTATCACTTGATCTATAGGGTTAAGCTTCATAGTGATCCTTTTCAAAAGCAATGTCTAGAAATCAATGAATTCCACTGATCAAGTCATTTTCAATAAATTTTTCATTTCTTGATTCCACAATTCTAGTATTGTGAAATAGACAATAAAACCTATAACCCTTAGATTTTTCAGCATATCCAATGAAATACCCACTAATAGTCCTGAAGTCTAGTTTCTTCTCTTATGGGTTATAAATTCTCACTTCAAAGGGGCATTCCCAAACCTGTATATGTCACAAACTAGGTTTTCAACCTTTTGAATAACTCAAAAGGTGTCTTTGAGAATACCTTTGTTGAAAATCTATTTAATATATAAAGAACTATCTTAAATACTTCAATCCACAAGAACTAAGGAGTTTTACATTACTCCTCATGTTTTTCACCATGTCTATTAAAGTTTGATTTCTTCTTTTTGTCACATCATTCTGATATGGAGAACCATGCATAGTGTACTAGACAACATTCCTATATTCTTTAAGAAATTTTGCAAATGAGCCAGGTGTTTGTCCACTTTCCATGTTAGTTTGCTTACCCTTAATCTAAAGTACCAAGTACCTCATCAATTACTAATCGCTTAATTCTCTCAATGGAGATGTGTCCCAATCTTCGATGCCACAACATAGAGGAATCCTTATTTAGAACACATCATTTTAACCTAGTAGAAACATGCATAGAATTATAAGAAGTGACGTTTTGTAACTTAATAGAGTAAATACCATCATGTAGTTCACCAAAACCAATAATTTCAAATTTATTTGTCAAAGTAAAAACAAAATCCAAAAAAATCAAATAAAATCCCAAAGGTGCAAGTCTCGAAATAGAAATCATGTTCTTACAAAAACTAGGAATATAAAAAGTCTTTTCTAAACGTAGAATAAAACCACTACTTAAAATTAAATTGCATCTGTCAACTACCCCTACAAGTGAGCTCATCTTGCTCCCTAAATAAATGTACTACTTATTTTTCATTGGCCTCCTTAGGTTTTCCATACCCTGCAAGATATTAGAAACATGGATCATAGAACTAGAATCAATCCACCATATGGTATGATTAACATTAACAATATTAGATTCATAATAGATAAAAGCAAATGAAGTACCTTTCTTTTCGAGCCAATTCTTAAACTTTGGACAACCTGTCTTTATGAGTAGGAATATTTCCTTTTGATTAACTTGATTCCTCTTGTTCTTTTCAAAAGTAGTCAAGTTCACCCTTTTGTCCTCTTCCATTAGTATTTTTTCCTCCTCTTGAACACACATGCTCAACAACTCATTAATAGACCACTTATCCTTATGTATGTTGTAAGAGATCTTAAATGGGGCATACTAATAAGGCAGAGTCCACAAAATGTAATGCACCAAGAAAGAATATGGCATGGTAACCTCCAAGTCTTTCAGTTGAGCCCCTATATCCTTTATGCACATTATGTGATCACACACTCCTCTTATCCATGTGAGCTTCATGGATGAGAAGTGCATTATAAGGTTATTGGCAAGGGATTTATTAGATCTAACAAATTGCTCATCTATAGTATTTAATAAATCTTTGACTTTATTAAGCTGGTTAATAAAGTCTCGGATACCAATAGAAATGTTAGTCTTTATGAAAGTCACAAAAGGACGATTAGACTTCTCCCGCTTTTCATAAAGATCAATCACATTCGAAGTGCTAATCTGAGTAATAGTCGATGGTTATTTCTTATTGATAGTATAATCAATGTACATCTGGTCCAAATGAAGAAGAACTATCTTCTTCCAAACCTTATAATGGCCCCCTTAAGTCGAGAATGTGACATTTGATATCAGAAAAATTCACAAATGGAGAAACTGCAAAGTTCAAAAACATATATTTATCATCACTATTTGTGACTAAATAAATATCATGTTTCGTCAATGCAAACACGTCCTAATTCATGAATCTAGCCACATAAAACCTGTCTGTGGGATAAAGTCCCACTCAATTAGACTCATTTAATAACCTTGTAACAAAACTATCAAATTATGTTCCTTTTCTTAATTCTTGTGGGTAGATTAAGAAATATAATATGATATTTTATCCTAATTAATCATACAAGCATAATAAAATTCCCTTGGGTATATTTCATCACACTACATATGATTAATTACAATTAATGTTTCTAATATGGTTATGAAATTTAAACATAATTCTAATCAATTAAAGATGTTGTGGTTACTCTTTAATTGCTAAAATTATATCCACTAGTTAACATTAAATCTCTATAGACCAAAATATTTGCATTAATATCCTTAATAATGCAAAAAAAAAAATAGTGCATAAATTTAATTTTGCATGTACAATAACAACCAAACATTCATACATACAAATGTTAAATAAACAATGACATATGCATAAATTATTTAACAAATTAAGCTATATGCAAATCATTCACACAAATGTATACAAAATATTTGATAAAATTAAACATACAATTTTATGCTAAATAGATTATATACACTCTTATGCATGTGAAAATTAAATAAATAGAATGTCCAAATAAATAATTAAAAAATGTAAGTATTATAGAAGAGTTGGTACAACTTGGTGGTTATTCCTTTCGTTAAGCATATATAATTACCAGGTTCAAATCACCCTTGGACAAAATTTGAGTACATTTTTTTAAAGAAAAACACCTTAAAAAGGTTAAAAGGTTGACAAAAAGTAGATAGTTAGGTTCAAACTCAATTACAAGGACTTTAAGGAAATGCACAAGTAGCCTGCATTTATGTGTTTCTTCATTTAAACACAAAATGTATATAACTTTTATGTGTGCTTCTTAATTTAAACACACAAAATGATCAAGTAGCCTGCATTTAAGTCATCTTCAACCTTAAGCTAGGTCATTCTAACCTGGTTGCGACCCGCAAATCCAAATACAAAACTTGATATTTTCTCAAGGATTTTAGCACCAAATTCATCATTTTGAAGTCCAAAAAGATTATAAACATGATTTCCATTTAACTTATAATATTAGTTTGAATTAAAAGGTCA
Organism: Glycine max; assembly: GCF_000004515.6. NCBI lineage: Eukaryota > Viridiplantae > Streptophyta > Magnoliopsida > Fabales > Fabaceae > Glycine > Glycine max. Next base: position 14,382,289 of record NC_038251.2, on the reverse strand, counting down.
AATTCACAATACCCAAAAATTGAAAATTCAAACTTTACAAATGATAATAAGAACAAACAAAGTAGAGGCATAAACCAAGCTCTGATACCAAATGTAAGACTTAAAGGTGATCAAAATATGTTATCAATTAACAAACGCATTCAAATCATGTATAATCGGAAGCGATATTAAATATAAACTATCCTCCAATGATTGCTAAGGGATGCACATACGCACATGTTTGGTTTCATTTTTCTAAACCCTCATTGACTCAATGCAATGGTGTTTTCATTTCTAAATGAGCAACAAGTGTAGTTATCCAAACCAAAGAGAAAAATGCCTTTATATAGAACTCTACCCATCATTGAGTTCATGAAGGTGGAAATAAACGTGAGAACCATAAAATTCACAAAAGATCACATTCACAACGTTAATATTGATAATGAGTCTAAATTAAGGTTGAAAAAAGCACGAAATTTAGTAATAAACTCTCAGATAATTGTTTCCACTCACTTTGAATGTAAAACAAAGTATATTATTCTTTTTACTTGAATATCGAAAACAACCAACAACCAACAAAACTCATTTTAAAGTTGTTCAGAAGAGCAATTGGGAAAGTAACTTTTGGTTTGTTATAGTAAAACTTGGTCACATATTTTGTGAGAAGAACACATAACACTGAAACAGTAACAACATTGACTCCTAGAGTTCCATCCATGAGAGAGCGAGAGAGAGATTGTTTGTGCAATAAAAAAATTCACTAAGAAGGAGATTTCACCAAATAGAGCCTTACAAGAAAAACTTTTGAAATAATTCTTTGAAAGCTCAGGTACAAGCCTAAAAATGTCCACTAGTATAAAGAATAAAAATTTAAAACCAAAAAAAAAAAATTCAACAAGCAAGTCAATAAAGAGAATGGACAAACATCGATCATATTCTCAATCACAACCAACAACTGGGGCTTAGGATTCAGGTGATGGATCACATGCAACTGTAATTTTAGCTATGGTTGTTGTTTTATTAACACCTCCTAAATTGTTGATCGTATTTGAAATTTTTGGAACATTCAAATAAAAAAAGACTTAAAAATGGTAGAAAAACTAAAGAAAATCAAAGGTAAAAAAATTAATAAATTACTACATATTAAAACTTTTTAGATATCTCCAGATTTTCACTACATTCAAATTTTTTAATTGGTATAAAGATTACTTAAACTAGTTTTAAGAAGAAATTGATTCCTCTATCATTTTTTGGTGTAAAAAACTTCTAAAAGTACTTACAACCTTATCCTACTATTAAATGTATTTTTCAAAGCAATAGTTGAAACTAGTGTAACCAACACATCTATGACCATGGTTGTTAAAATGAGAAATCAAGAAAAATTTTGTTTCCACCAAACAATAGTATCAAATTTATCACATCATTTACATTAGATTCACTCAAATATTTTTCAAGTTCATTTTTCCTATCAATGTATTTTTTTTCTTTCAAGCGTTGCTAAAAAGAATTTGTCCTTATTAAATGCAATTAAGTTTCAACAAGATTAGATGTTTCTACAACTAAAATAAATAGATCATGAAATGATTATGTCAATTTGTTTTGTTTCTCATTTGTAGATTTATATCAATTATACACTCTAAATATATTATTTTTTAGAATACTCAATTGATCCATATTTCCATACATTTTTATAAATGAACACTCCAAATAGCATAACTTGTCCTAAGGGTAAAATATAACCCCAAAATACAACAAAGCATTGATGTTAAGTAAAATACCCCAATATTTGTATTTTCTCTTCATTGTCAAACCCATAGTGATTTAAAAGAGTGTTAAGATTCATTGCAAACTTCTACGCTTCATCATGGGTCAAGGTCAATTGGTGAAATGCAACATGTATAATCATATGCCATAATGATGAAAATAACTTGGTGACTTAAAAATATCATTTTTTTTTATAAAAGCTAAAACATTATCTCAATATTTTACAATAGGAAAGCTCATCATGATGTGAGCTTAAGAAGGTTTACAATCTTTAAACCCACAAGTCACTTGAATTATACCTGACCCACTAAAGATAATAATCAGGTTTGGTGATCTACTTGAACCATTAAGAACAAGAAACAAGAACCTTAAGTGTTGGAGATGTCACTAGGGTGATCAAGCCTTGATATGTCAGAAAACTTTCTAAAAGAACCAAAGAGACAACTCTCACTAATTTAAATTTTCAAAATACTTGTTTTCACTCAACTTCAACTTGTTTCAAAGTTACAAAGTTTTCCCTAATTATAAGCTAAATCATATGAAAAGTCATTTGAACTCTTTGCATCAAAATTAAATACAAATTCATGAAAATTTATAAAATGTGTTTTAATTGATTCTTGATCCTAAGAGTTAAAGTTGTCAATACGGGTCAACTCAACCCATTTAGCTAAACCCATATTGGCTTGCTTAATAGGTGGATCAATCCAAATTGAATCACTTCTTGGTGAGTCCAAACACTGCTAAGTCGCGCCAACCCACCAATCAACGATAGATTGGTAGGTTAAACAAATTGTCTCACTTAAAATAAAATAATATATATATATATATATATATATATATATATATTTTAAAAAATTCTAGCATAAAATTATTTTTATTAAAAAAAATCAGCCAAATTTCTTGTAATGTAGAATTTAAGACACATGCAAGTGGTATAAGAAACAACATACAATAAACAAGCACCAAAGAAACCAACATTGATTGCTAGCATACTATAGGGTGCACAATACAAATAAAGCAACAATATTGGCTCACAAAGAAAATTACACATTTGTACTTATTGTGTTGTTTTAGTTTCTTTTTTTATAGGCTGCACAAACAAATACAACAACACTATTGACATTGTCCTTAGCATGTTCAAAAAATGAAATATAAAAAAACTATTTAATACTTAGACTAAATTTAGCTAGATATTAAATAGTTATCCTTGTCTTTAAACAATTTTAGATCTTGAATGGATAAATATGTGATAATTTCATCTCATTTATCATTTATTTATGTTAATCTACAATAAAATAGTGTTTGTTATTTAAGTATTTTACAATAAATGTTTAAGTTGTAAAAAATAGTAATCACAAGTTATAAAAAATACTCGGTTCAACAAAATCATGCAACCAATTTTGTGTTAAAGTGAATAATTCAACATTGTTAGAAAAAAAAATGGAAGAACAATACTAGGTTAGCACATAAGAACCAAGGCTAAAAGTGAAGTCATTAACAACTGTAATGATTGGAATGCTTAACACATCAGAAGCCATCTTAGAGAGATTTGGATAACGGTTTCGATGATCCCTCCAATAATCCAACACATCTAACTTATCAGAAAAACTTTGGATCAAGATTCCTTTCATCCAATATATAGATCCAATTCGGACTTTCCATTGTCATTAACATGTTGGGTCAAACATGTGAATGTATGTATACATAATTTTGATGATGCCAAAGAAGAATCAAACAAGGTTATTTCAAAGGATAAACAATGCTTCAAGATTAATACAAGATTGCTTCAACAAACAAAGTCTTGTTTCAAGATTCACTAAAGATCAAGTCTTGCCTCAAAATAAAGTGTTTCCAAGAACATGCACGGCTCTGGTAATCGATTACCTGGCAATGTAATCGATTACCAGAAGACAAGTTTGAAAAATAGTTGTTTAAAAAGGTTTTGAATTTGAAATTTGAACCTATAATCGATTACCAACAATGAAACTCTTGAAATTCAAATTCAAAAGTCATGACCCTTCAAAATATAATTGTGTAATCGATTACCAGAAACCTGTAATTGGTTACTAATGAAGAAATTCATAAAAAACTTTTTGAAAAGACATATCTCTTCAAACCATTTTGAAGAGGAACGAAGGGCCTATATATATATGTGTGTGCGTGTCTGACTTCAAAAAGCAAGGGAGAGATATTCCAAGAGAACTTCATTGTCAAATGCTCTCTCAACAACTCTTAGGCAAACACTTGCAAATCTATTAAGAGTTCATCCAAGAACTTCAATTATAATATCCTTCTCTTAAAGAGAGAATTCTTCTTCTTCTTATTATTCAAAGAGATTGATTAAGGGGCCGATGGTCTCTTAAGTTGTAAGGATTCTTGAACATAAGGGAAGGGTTGTCCCTGTGTGGTTCAGACTTTGTAAAATGAGTTTTACAAAGATAGTGAAAAATCTCAAGTGGATTGCTTGAGGATTGGACGTAGGCACGGGAAGTGGCCGACCAGTATAAATCGAGTTTGCATTTCTCTCTTTCCTTGTCTTATTTATTTTATTGCAATCAATTTTGTCTTGCATGTTTAAAGAACATTATTAAATTGACTGTTGCTTCTTCTTATGCATTTTGAGCCTATCATTTAAAAGGGGGGTTAAAAGTTTGTTAGTGGGAAATTAATTCACCCCTTCTTAAGTTATTGAGGCCACATGTTCAACAAAACAATCAACATATTCTTAAGACATTAGAAGAGAAATGAAATAAAATACTCAATGCAAACTATTGAATAATATTGAAATTAAATGAAAATATAAAATAATTTAAATACATTAATTAACTTGCATCAAATGCATCCATATGAGAAACTTGTTGTGTTAAGGGAAAATTTGTGACGTTGAAACATTTGACTCATTTGAATTTACTTTCACATATTATTCAAATAACTTGTACATCTTTCTCCTTAAATCATTAATCTTCTCTCCATAAGTAGAATGATCAATCTTAGAATAATGAAATTGAATTGCTTTAAACTTCATCTGTGGGTCAAGAATAATCCCAATAGCAACAATCTCACAATACTCATGGCAATACTTGGTAAACTAATCCATCATTTTCAAAGTCATCTTTTTAATCATATGAACATCACTCTTAGCATATTCACACAACAAACATTCAATTTTCCAAACTTGCATGAAGTAACGATTAGAAGTTGGATAAGATGTGCCCAAAATTAAACTAGTCATGGCATAAAATGGCTTCAAGAACTTGCGCATTTTTCTAGTTGTTTTTCGTTCATCATTTGATGGACATAATTTCTATCATGGATAGCCAAACAACCAAATGCATCCAATGTTTAATTACACTTTCAAGCATAACTTAGTTGGAATTTCATCTAGTGATCACCCATTCTAACTTGAAGAACACATTCTTCAAATAAAATCTTTCTTGTCTTCAATGTTCTCTCATATTTTATACTTTCTCTAATCATTTTCAAAGCACTACCAGCCACCCTTAATCCCTTTCAAACAATAAGATTCAATACATGGACACTAAATCTCACATGAAAGAAAACACCATTACAAATGAAACTATTTTGCAAATTAAATTGCTTTTTCAAAATCTTTATCGGCGACTCAATGGCACTAGAATTTTCTGAAGTGATAGAAAAGATCTTCCTATCTATTCCTCAATAAAGCAATATACAAAAAATTCTTTTTGCCTTTTTATGACCACTATGTGACAAAAGACAATAATTCTTCTATTCATTTTCCAATTAATATCATCCAAATGTGCCATCACACAAATATACCCTTTTTGAGTTATGGAAGTCCAACAATAGACGTTAAACAAATTTTACTATGAGATTCATGCATTGCAAGTTTCACCTTTTCTTTTTGTTCAAGATAAATTTTTCCAAGGTTAGACACATTTATATTCCTTCTTGGAATTTTTAAATCAGGATATAGATATAAAAGCAAGTCCCTATTCACTTATACTTAAGAAAATTAAATGACAACCCATGATGAATGATTGCTCTTAAAAGCAAATCCTCTACATGTTTTTTGTCTATTTTCTTAGATCTCAATTTCCCTACATAATCAATTATCATCTTTGTCACATCTCCATTTTTTAATCTTTTTAGCACATCACACTTTGGCAAATGACACGACATTGTTAAAGTCCATACTTTTGTACCACCACCACCAACATATTCTTGTCCATGGTGATTACATGTAACATTTTCTTTAGCGTCTTTTACACCAATTCTAATAAAATTAACCCAAACTTTAGAAGTAGTTATCCTAGGCCTCTTACTTACTCTATCATTATTATTATTCTCATTAGTTTCAATCTTAGATAAGAGATACATAGCATTATCTATCCTCTTTCTTAAAAAAAACATTATCTATCCTTGACACAATAAACAATGAATTAGAATATAATATGATAGTTATCTTATCCTATTTTGACCAAAATAAATCCTAACTTTTTAAAATGCATTTTAAATTATGGGAAGAACTTATAGTTACACATGTATATTAGGTTAAGCAAAATTTTAAACTTAGCTGTCACAATTGTGTTAAATGTCATCATGTAGGTCTGCCCTTGCTTGGGGATGCTAAAAAATTTAGATTTTTTTTTTTAAATAACCATAACTAATAATAACTAGATATATAATAATCAGTTATATAAAAGTAGTTAAACTATAACCAATCTTGTAGAAATGGTGATAGTTATAAAACTATAACCACTTTTATTGACAGTTATTTGAAATAATTTATTTTTATTTATTCAGAATTGATTATATAACTAATTTTATATGTAACTTACTAGTTATATTCATAAACAATTATATAGTCGAATTTTTAAAGTAATAACCGATTCTATCAAATTATAATTTGTTATCCAAAATTACTTGTGGTTATAATAATACTACCACTTATAACATAATTATTTATTGGTTATGATTATTTAAATATCCAAACCATGAGCACCCACTCTTATGATAAACATAAAAATATTAAGAAAATCTAAGAACTGAAAAAATAGTTTTTAAATATAAAAACTAATTTAGTTTTTAAATATAAAAACTAATTTAAACCCTAACATTTGATCATAAAAGTGATTTGTATTCTTTTCTTTCTCTTCATCATCTAAATAGAATTTTAGTTTTTTTTTTTCCTTCTATTATCTTCTCCGCTTCTCCCCCTCTTAATGAAGCATAAAGAAACATATGGAAGAACACCGTAATGAATGGTACGTGTCATACGGTGATTGGTTTCTACTACGCAATATGTCCTTAAAAAAACACTAAAATTGGCACAACTAGCGTGAGTTTTTATTTTCATTCATTTTCAGGTTTAGAGAGACCCTAACACACTTAGCGTGATCAAGATCAACAATGGCGGAAAACCCTTCCGAAACGGTGTTGTCCAGTTCCCAACCTCCTCCTCCTCCTCCTTCTTCTTCTTCTTCTTCTTCTCAGAAATCGCCCCAAGATTCGCCGCAGGTTCCATAATCCGCTTCAATTCCACTTCCCTTTTTGTATTTTGTGTCTCTCATTCCTCCATCTTGCAAAAAAAACCCTTTTTTCCCTATAATTGGAACTCCAACTAGGGTTATTATCATTATTGTTCATTTTATTTTTCATTTCAAGTCCGTAATTGTCTGATTTGGTAGCTGATAGTCCAGGATCATTCTCGGTACAATCTAATCGATACATGGTGGTCTCCGGGCATCAAATCCTTGTTACTTTTTTGTTCCTGTTCTTTTTTTTTTAACAATTAGTTGCTCACGAGACAGAATTTTGAGTGAAATCGATATTCATAAGATGGGATTCGATCGGCATTTTATGTGTTAACAACCTAATTTAGCTCAATTCTATGCTTTAATTTGTACATGTGTTTTGAGTTTGCTGACGTGTGAATGAAATTGTGCCCTGAATTGTTATTTTTAAACGCATGTATCTGAATCGGGGTCATGGTTTTGTGTGAATGTTGTTGTCTCAGGTCCCTGCATTGTCGAATTTTATGCCCTTTCCGAGTGGATATTATTATCAAATGATTCCTGGTATGTACCCTGCGCTAGTTCCAGGGTTGACTTTGCCGCAACATGAGGAGCATGGGAACCGCGGAGCTGGCATATATGCTGTTCCCGTTAACCCGTATGACAGACAAGTTACTGGACTTCCATACAACACACTGATTCCGCTGACTTACCGCACACCCACGTAAGTGGCTGGTTATTTTGTTATGATGATGTTGTGTTGTATGTGAAGCTTAGTTATTGCACAGTTTATAGGAATTTTTAACTTATTCTGATATTGAAGCATATTTCTCAACATTGATATATTGGAAATGAATAGATTATGTTTTACACCTTTTCATACTTTGTTTCCCATAGGTCCTTTAGGTGAGGTATAATGTTTCTATTGATTTGCAATCTGAACTTGGTCACGATTGATGCATAGAAGAACAATAATTTCTTGAATTGCTAAAATACAAAGCAACAAAATGTTGAAATGACATTATTTCAAGCAAGGAGAAAGTTGTAACTTTTTTATAAGTATTTTTTACTTGATTGAAGGGTTATTGTTAGTGTGTAAAGGCATGGGGATTTTGGAAGTTGGAAGTAAAATTAGGTTAAGGATAGGTGGCCACTTATGTATGTTATCAGTAACTAAGGAAATAAGGATTTGGGGTTGATGGGTTTACGGAAAACTCAAGCAAGAAACAATTAGGAATTTTCTTGGGGTGGATTTTGAAGACAGTCTGCTACTCTGCCAAGAAAATTAGGCATAGGGAATGAAGAAAATTAAGGAAAACAGAATTGTAGCCGATAACAAGAAGAAAGCCTCTTCACACCTAGTGTTTATGTCAGCCTTCCTAGTAATTAACAATTTTCTGAAATCTCAAAATCTGATCAATGAGCTGAAAGGAAGCATTGACTTTATAAGTAGACATCCTATAGGATTTCAAACTTGATATGTAGGCTTTGATACCATGTCCTGAACCTAAACCAACTATCCCAAAAGCTTAAAAACTTCTCAATAAGCACTCATAAGAAAAGAAAATAGGAGGTAAAAGGTATAAAATTTCTCCCATAAGTTAAAATCAATTTATTCTCCTCAACTTTTAGAGGAGTTAGATGAGAGAACATCTAAAAAACTGATGTGCATAAGTTCATTTTAAATTTTGGGAGGAATTTTATTCCTCTTAAGTCTTATCTTCCTATTTTCTTTTTGCATAAGTTCTTGTTGAGAAGTTCATCTAAACAATTATGTGCTGCTGGGTTCGTCTGAAAACTAGACACTTGACATGCACAGTCTTAGAGAAACTGAGATAGGGAGAGAATTTCAGAGAGAATGGAGTTTTGCTTTTTCATTAACTCAGATGAAGAATGAGTACAATTTAGGTATTTATAGAAGCTGTTAACAGAAGTTAACAACTGTCACTAGCTGTAAACAGTTAGCTATTATCTAACTACCCATAACAGAATGTGAATTCTCATATTTTACAATATTATACTCTAATACCCCCCTCAAACTTAAGGGGAAGGTTTTTCAGAAGAAAAACCCTTCACATTGAGTTTGCCTCTAAGAAACTCTAATCTGGCTGGAGAGAGAGGCTTGGTCAGCACATCCGCCCATTGATCCAGAGCTGGAATGTGGTATATCAGAAGCTGCTTAGGAAGTAGTTTCTCCCACACAAAAAAAGACCTCAATCTCCATGTGTTTGGTGTGACTATGGAAGACTGGATTGTGAGCAATGGCTTCGGCACTCTGATTATCACAGAGCAGTGCAAGTGTAGAGAAGGAAACCTGAAGTTCCTGTAACAAAGCCTGAACCCAAGTCAACTCTGCTGAAGTCTGAGCTAAGCTGCGATACTCAGCTTCAGTACTAGATCTAGCTGTTTCCTTGACCACCAAGAGATCAGATTTGGCTCTAAATAAATGGCAGAGCCTGATTTGGACCCTTCTACCATCAATATCAGAGGCCCAATCATCATCACACATAGCTGTTAGTGTCAATGATTTTCCAGCAGCAGCAGGTCTCATATGAAGACCATGAAATAGAGTACCTTTAAGGTACCTTAGGATCCTTTTTACCACCCAGTGAGAGTCCAAAGGCTTAGCCATGAATTGGCAAACCTTGTTCACAGCAAAACTTATTTTAGGCCTAGTTAATGTGGCATATTGCAAAGCTCCAACCACAGACCTATATAAAGTAGGATCCTGAAACAGATCATTACATCTCTTTGAAAGTTTGCATGTAGAGGTCATAGGTGAGGAGATGTGTTGAGCTTCAGCCATTTTAGTTTTGTGAAGAAGACTTATAGGGTTCTCCACAAGAATCTGTTGCTCTGATACCATCTTAGAGAAACTGAGATAGGGACAGAATTTCAGAGAGAATGGAGTTTTGCATTTTCATTAACTCAAATGAAGAATGAGTACAATTTAGGTATTTATAGAAGCTGTTAACAGAAGTTAACAGCTGTCACTAATTGTAAACAGTTAGCTATTATCTAACTACCTATAACAGAATGTGAATTCTCACATTTTATAATATTATACTCCAATACACAGCTTCAAAGTTCTAGCAAGCACTCATAGGTCATCTTTGGACATGGATTGGGCCTCCAAATGTTCAAGGAAAATTGCTCCTGATTTTGCATTCTTTGCATTTGACAACATGCACAACACTTGTTTGCGCTATAAATCTGGGGCTTCTTGCTGAGATGCAGAAATGCAAAGTCAAGTCCATCCTTTAGTGTAATCTACCAAAGTGCAGAACTAAGGAAGAAGGCACTAAAGGTTCTTCAACTTCTTTGATTTATTTGCCTTCTACTCCCAAGAGATAAATACATATATAATCTTGGAAGTTGGAGCATCCTTCCAGCTTAGAAAAACTTGTAGCCAAGTTTTGCCATAAATTATTAGGTTACTAAATAATGACTATTAATAAAAAAAACTATCTTTACAGACTGTAATGATAATTCATAATATCATAACTACCTATAGAAAGACTGAAATGAAATTATTTTTATACATGATTCATCTGAAATTAGACAACTTTTAAAGAACCTATAGGTCACATTTGCACTTGAATTTGGCATCCAAACATTCAAGGAAAATTGGACCTGATTCTGATTTACTGGCCGCATGAACAACACTTGTTGGACTTTCTTTTCTGTTCCTGCGTCAATTTGGATGTTCTGTATGCTTTCAAAGTTATCAGTAGGTTAAGTGGTTGATGTTATATTTTTCTTTCACACCAGTTTCATTTAGTGCTTGTTTAAGTTTAAACAAAGATATTAGTAATTGTTTTATTGGTGAAAATTCTATTTTAGTTTTATTTTTTTTTGTGAACAAATATGTTCATTAATGTTAACTAGTTGTTTCTGTAACTGCATGATCACCTTCAGCAGCAGGCCAAGTTCTGAAGCTACTGTTGCCAGTGAAAATCAGGGACAAGCAGGACAGCAACCTCAACAGCAGCAGCCTGCACCTCAAAGACAAGTTGTTGTTAGGAGATTTCAAATTGCATTTCAAATTGATTTGTTGCTTATGTTGAAGCTGGCAGCTGTGATCTTTTTGTTTAACCAAGATGGATCAAGGCAGAGGCTTATTGTCCTTGTGTTCTTTGCTGCTCTTGTATATTTGTAAGTATTTATCCTTTTTTTTTGTTTTTTTTAAAAATATGTTTATTGCTCGCCAATTCTGTTGGTTCTTGGACTCAATCCCAGGAAATGCTTGATATAAATCTCCCATCTCTCATCTTATTTTTTCTTTGTCCAATTCTTTATATACCCAGGGTCTTTTTATTTGGATTTTGTATTGGTGTGCTGTGTGCACGTGTGTCAATATCAAGGCCATGCAATAATGTTAATATTACCTAACTCCTTACTGTATAGTTTGTGAATGGGAGATGTAGTATTTACTAATTGAGATGTGTGACAGGTACCAAACTGGAGCTTTGACACCGATTATAAGATGGCTTTCACGAGGTATGCAGAGAGCAGCAGCACCTCCTCATCCACCAAGACCTGCAGCCAGGGCTGAAAATGTTCCTGCTCCCAGGCCGGAGGGTGACAATGCTGCTCCAGCAGGTATGATTTGGACATTTTATGCATGTGATTATACACGTCTCTTTTGGGAAACACTAGTGATAGAGCTGATGTGATTTATGATGTAATTTGGGAAGTCTTCACTTGGAAGCTTACGAGGTTCATTTTATATTATTATACTTTATTCATTAATTTTCTTTCGGTTAAATTTTATGTTCCTAATTTTGTATGAAAAAGTATCAATTGGAGTTTTTTGATCGTGTATTGACACAATGACAAATGCTTACCTTTGCTTCTTATCTTTTGGAAGAGGGTCAACCTGAAGCCGAGAATGGGAACCAGCCCGCTAATGATGCAGACCAGGCAGTCGAGAATGAAAATGTTGCAGAACATGGCAATGTCAATGGTGGTAATCAGTGGTGGGGCATTGTGAAGGAGATCCAGATGATTGTCTTTGGATTTATCACTTCCCTTCTCCCCGGGTTCCACAACCATATGGATTGAACTATATTTTGTAGCTTACAAGGTTTGTGGATCTGATATATGGTCTATATGGGACCATGCCTGAGACATGGGACGGGGTGTTCTGAAATAAAAATGTATAGCATCAGAAGTTCCAAGCGTCATAACTAATACATACATAGTTAGGTGCAACTATAATCCAGCGGAAGATATGGTGCAACTATAGGGTGCCGGTTTTGTATCATTACTTGGATTGTTGATAAAACACTTTTTTTTTGGATTCCAGAGCCCAGGTTTCTACATAGCAGGGGCTTTAGATTATTTATTTTTTCCCCATTACTGTTTTTTTTTAATTATTATTGCATTGCAAGCGCCTGATGACTTTGTTTCTTTTCAAACTTTGTATGATCTTTCAAAGCGCCTAATGGTCTTTTTCCAATCTCAGTCGTTGGTTCAACGTTGTGGAGAGCAATTGACTAGTCTAACTAACTAGATTTGTATCCAGCACGAGCCTTAGCTTTAGCTCAACCCCTAAGTGCATGTTTGTTTTTCCCAATTAACCCTCCCATTTCTCACTTGGTAAATACGTTTAATTCAATCCAATCCACCTTACATTTTTTCACTTTCTAACGTACCTTTAATTCAATCCAATCCACCTTTCAATTTTTCACTTTCTAACGTAGTTTAATTCAATCCAAGCCACCTTACATCTGAGGGAATTGATATTGGTCTCTTCGAAATTGTTTTTGGCTCCTACTATTAATGTGTAAATACCAAAATATCTTTTTTCTTCTTTCCTCCAATATTGGCCCCTCCAAAAAATAAATATACAATTGAAAATATAATTCTATTTTAATTAAAAAAATGTTGAGTAATATTAAAAATGATAAATTATATCTCAATTAATTTGATTACTTTAAAATGTATTTTTTAAGACTTAAAAGGTAATCAAATTAATTACCATAAGAATTACTTCATTAATAGTAACCAAATCAATTTATGATATTATTTTGATTACAGATAAAAAGAATAATTTATGTTATCATTGATTTAAATTGAAATAAAAAATATAATTTATATAAAAATTAATTTGATTACTGTTAAAAAAGATAATGTGTGTCATCATTAATATAATTTGTATCAATTAATCCAAGTAAAAAAAGTAATTTATTTTTACAATTAATTTTTCATGAAAAAATACTTGACGGAATCATGATTCTGCTATACTATGGAGTGCGAAAAAATTGCACTCCTAGAATTCTTCGCACCCTTCCAATACACTGGAATCATGATTTCATTGTAATTTGCGGGAAACTGTATCTTTGGAATTTGAAAATAGAGTGTTGCTAGGTGCACTCAACAGTTTTGCTGGTGCACCCAGCAATTATTGTGAAAAGTCCTTTAAGCCCCTAAGTGTTTTTTTTATAAAAATAACTCTCTCGCCTCTCTCTCTCCCACGCATGCTCTTCTTCCTCCCGCGCAGCTTCTTCATTCTTCTTCTTCTTCGCCACCAGTCTTCTTCTTCGCCGCCATCGTCGCCATTGTTGTCGTGTTTAGGAGGAAGGTGTGGGTCTTCACGTTTGTGCTTCTTCTTCACGTTTTTGCTTCAACTTGATCTGGAAAATGCTTACGGATCAAGTGATCCGTAAAGCATATTAAGTAGTTTACGAATCAAGTGATTCGTAAACTACTCACAACTTCATTTTATTTGAAAAATTGCCAATTATTTGATACATTGTGAGCTTTTTTGAAATTAGGAATTTTGGTTATTAGGATCACCTCTGAATGTATGCTAAATATTTGATAAATATTGTCATTTTGGAGAATATCTACTGTTTCAATTTGATTTAATGCGAATATGTAATTGCCTTTGATGTAATTGCCACTTAGAACTGAATGTGGTATCAGAAAACTTATTCAAACGCCTAGACAACCTCAGCAAATTAAGTTCAAAAGTAACATGATTAGGACAAATCCCTAAAACTTGATTAAATGTTGATCCTTGAGAGAAAAAGGAAAATGGGAAATCATTGCTTCACCTAACTCACCTGCCTAATGTCTATGAATTTCTTTTGCTCCCTCTAAAGCTCAAAGGCCTGCAATCATTTCATTCTTCAAAAAGCAGCCCAACCTCTTTTGCTTTGAACAAAGACAATGAATTTTATTCATGTCTTAAAAGGAGAAAACATTCATTATCCGGTGGTCACACTACTAACTTCAATTTCAACGTTCACAACATATTTAGGACTAGCATTATTAGCTTTTTATAGAACTGGTCAACAAAAACATATTGGTCAATGTGGATTATTTCTAGATAGAATGCTATAAGGACAATCAATTAGTGTATATAGAAAACATTTAGAGAGAAAGTTTTATGAGGGTTAGGAGAACAATTAATCCAAATCCTATAATGATTGCAACTTTTACTAGCTGTTCTTATTTCTATTTCAGACTGAACATCAATATTGTTCTATATATTAATATATATTGTTCTTAGATGGAATTGTCACAAGCAGTATAACAAGGAATGGTCCTAGTTGTGGTAGCCAACAAGGGAGGGAATTGACATTGATATCATAATGAAGTGAACATGTTATGGCAATTGAATTAGTTTAAAGTAGTGGGTTACTTCTATTAGAGCCATCCAAATTTGTACATTTTAGTAAGAATTTAAGTCTTCTTCTGCACTTGTTCAAGTTAGCTATTTTATTCCTTCACTCAATCCTCTACTGGGTTCTATTCTAGCTTTGGTCAATTATAAAAATAGAACAAAACACAATAGTGTTGAGAAATGGTATATTTTGATTCTATTTCGTTTATCCACACACATCAAACACTATCTTAGCATTAATTCCTAATTTTCATTTATCCACACTCATCAAACACATCAATCCTGGTTTGATTCTATTTCATTTATCCACACACATCATTCCTTCATGAATCATTGTTTCTCAGATTCATAAAGCTCAACAAGTTTCTCTCTAAGCATTTGAGATGCTGTTGACCATTATTTATGCTTAGTTTGTTTATCCACACACATTTGAGATATTGTTGACCACAAAACAACACCTTCCTGAATCAAGGTCAATACCACTAAGCATTTGAGATGTTGTTGACCATTGTTTATGCTTAGTTTGTTTATCCATACAAATTTGAGATGTTGTTGACCATAAAACAACACCTTCCTGAATCAAGGTCAATACCACTAAGCATTTGAGATGTTGTTGACCATTGTTTATGCTTAGTTTGTTTATCCACACAAATTTAAGATGCTGTTGACCATAAAACAACACCTTCCTGAATCAAGGTCAATACCACTAAGCATTTGAGATGTTGTTGACCATTGTTTGTCAGATTCATAAAGCTCAGCAAGTTTCTCTCTAATAAGTAAAACATATGATAAAACAACAAGTGGCCATTAGAGTAATTGGATTGAGTTAACCAAATGCTTGAAATTTGAGAAAATGAAATCAGTGATGGATTTTGCGATACTCATTTGCAGATCATGGTTAGGACTAGAGGATTAGGTCGTGTCTTAGGTTAGGTCACTGGCAGGGGTCTGGGCAGAGGAGATCGTGATGATTCTGATGATTCTGATGATGCTCTACAGCGTCGACGGCCTACTGCATCCGCACGGAGGCAGCGAGTCGCTGTGACTGCGGATCACGTCGATGAGCCAATCATCCCTACGCCAGATGTTCAGGATGACCCGATGGAGGCACCAGCTGCTGTAGAGGACATTCCTGCGGACATTCCTGCGAACACAGGCGCAGAGGTTGCTGAGGATGAGCATCAGGGATTTCCGGGTGGTCCGAGCGACCCATCCGTGTTGACCCTGTATGCGGATCACATTGCTTGTAGCGTATGGACGGGAGAGGTATTTATACGATTTATTTTTAGTTACTTGTAAATTATACTTTATGATTGAAATTAGTTTTCCTTTAAATAATGATTTTAACGAATTTTGCGTTCCTTTATACTTCAATTCAGGAGCGTCCTGAATTGAAGCTATCCTCTCATGGGAGGAAGGTCCACAGTTTAGGCAGGCATGTCCCTGCCATTGAGGGACTTATTGCTGGTACAGGACTAAGTCCTCTGATCGCGTGTTCGGTAGACACCGGTGATCGGGGACTTTTGTCCGCGTTTGTGAAGCGGTGACACCGGGAGACGTCTAGTTTCCATCTCTCCATGGGAGAGCTCACCATCACGCTGGATGACGTCTCCTCGCTTCTCCATCTGCCCGTGATTGGAGATTTACACGCCTTTCAGCCCTTGCACGTGGACGATGCGGTTCAAATGCTGGTCGACTTGTTGATGGTCTCTACAGAGTCTGCCAGGGCAGAGACAGCCCAATGTCGTGGACCGTACGTACGCCTGCAATGGGTACGTGATATATATGAGCGCCGATGTCAGACATGTCATTGGAAAACTGCGGCTCGCGCATATCTTCTCTATTTTCTGGGTTGCACTCTGTTTGCTAATAAGAGTGCAACCAATGTGCATGTTGTCTACTTGGAGGCCCTTCGTGACCTCAGTATGACAGAGAGGTACGCCTGGGGAGTGGCTACTCTGGTTCATATGTACGACCAGCCGAACGATGCATCTATGAGCCACAGTCGATAGCTTGGCGGTTACATCACACTGCTGCAGGTAACAAATATGTTTTTCATTCATTCAGGCTAAACAATGTTCAACTTTAAATTTTATTGCACTTTCATTATTAATGTTTATAATTTTAATGTTACATCTGTAGCGCTAGATTTATGAGCACTTTCCCTCGGTCGCGGAGTCCACTGCTGATCAGGACTACGACGAGGCTTCTCCGCGTGCGTGCAGGTGGATTGCGACGAAGAAGACTGTGAAGAGCATTCGCACGCCGTCGTACAAGGAGCGCCTAGACCGACTCCGGATTCCGGATGTCTGTTGGATCCCTTATGGGGAGCATCGGGAGGTCCGAGACTTCCATGTCAGATCATGCTATTCCGTTCTCTTGCACTGGGGGCCTGTTGCTGTTTATTACCGATCGGAGAGGGTCGTGCGGCAGTTTGGCTACACACAGACCATTCCTACTCCTCCTGTCGATTCATGGGTCTCATATGATGATATACACGACAGGTGGATGCACTATGAGGATTATATCGTACCAGCAGGTGAGGTGTGCGTTGTGCTAGGGGCGTGTTTCAGTGACTACATGGACTGGTTCTTCCGCATCTTCATGACACCAGGTCACGCATTAGATCCTCTGCCTCATGGTCCCGCCCCGCAGCCCCGAGTCGTTCCTCAGGCCCCGCAGACGGATATCCCTCACGTGCCGGAGCCAGGAGCATCGTCCACATCTGCGGAGGAGCCTAGACATGCAGTGGTAAGTAATACTAATAATTTACGTCATTTACCTCAATATTTGCATAATAATTTGTGTAATCAGTTTGTTTTGTATGTAACAGGAAGTTTGTGATGACATTGTTGAGAGGTTGGAGCGCCATCTGAGTCTAGGGGTGGTCACGCCTGACTCATCGACACATGAGGTGATCGAAGAATGCCTCAGATTGGCCAGGAGTGTGACACAGGACCATCTAATATACATTAGGTGTAGACGCAGGCGGCGCACTGATCAGGCGTAGTTTATGTACATATTTTATATTGATATTCCTTGTATATACAGATATTGCACATGAACTCATTTCATGAGTATTGTTGGTTTTATTTATTTTCATTACTAATGTTAGTTTTATTTATTTTCATTGATTGTGTATTCCATTTGTGTCTATATACACGCGTGTTATTAAAATGGTCTAGTTAACTTAGTTTACCAACTAATAAAAAATAATTTAAAATATAACTTTAAATATAATTGGAATAAAGAAGTTGAAAAGGGTGTAAAAAAAAATTAAACAAAAAATGGACATCATTCATTATCTAAGATCCTTATTTTATATAACGTACTAATATTTTTAAATTCTCTTATAATTACTATTTTCCCACTTATACTAATGATCATGTAAAAAAATGTATTATAAAGTAGTTAGTATTTTAATTTTTAATATAATACTAATTATTTTTTTATATTCTTTATAATATTAATAATGATATGATTAATTATAAAAATAAAAAATAAATTAATGATGATAATATTAATTTTATAAAATTATTATTATCTTTTATGAATTTATTGATTTTTATTAATATGTATAAAATAACCTTAAACATTATCTTTAAATATGTAGTTAATAAATTATTATTTTTCTTCTTACGGATCAAGTTGATCCGTAAGAGACTTCCAGATCAAGTTGATCCATAACTTTCGGATCAAGTTACGGATCAACTTGATCCGTAAGAGGAAAACTAAGCAAGGGCAATTTCACCATTTTTATAGAATGCTGGATGCACCAGCAATAATGCTGGGTGCACCTAGCAACACTGTTGAAAATATTGGTAGGGACCAATAGCAATTTGGTTGGACCGATAGGAAACCCAACATTGGGTTGGCCTTGAACATGACTCAAGTGAAAAGAGAAAAAAAAAACTACATTACAACTCAACTTGATATACTCGTATAGTTCCTTAATGTTTCGAAAGAACTATAATATTGCAAGCTCCTTTATGGATGATGATTAAATAGGGAGGAAAAGACATGAGAAATAGAATAAAATGTTCAGACAAAAGAATTAAGAAAAGTAGGGTTTTTTTTTTTCATCTTTGGACAGGTGGAAAGAGCGGGAAAAATAAACAATATAAAAACTTTTTACATTAATTGAAAAATTAAATTTAACTTAAATATTATTTTTTATTATATTATTGTAGTCCACTTCACCTGTTGGATAAGTAATTGTTGTTATAAAAATATATATGTTTGAAATATTTAAAATAAAAAAAGACATTACTGATTTCTCCACCCTCCAATTTCACTTTGCTCATGACGGAAAAATTATTTCTATAATGAGTCCCACAATTATATTTCTGTTTTTAATGTTTAGTCATCCAAAACATGAAAGATTATTCCATTTCCATCCTTTTCATTTCCTTCTCCTGTTTCCATCTATCTTAAGTACACCCAGCTAAACAAAATCTTGAAAGATTATGCCAACCAAAACTAATGAACTTGACACAAATAATCATGGATTGTCCACATTTTCGAACCAAAACGATTTCGCCTTCTCATGGTCCACCAAAATTAAATTACTTCTGAAAATTATGTGAATTCTTTGTCACGGGCAATACGCAAAATAAAACCTTATGTAACACATGACAAATTAAAAAAACTATGAACATGTGTCGGTGATCAAAATACAGACCACAATAAAATAAAAACTTGGCTTAGGATCACGGACATTTTTAATTCATTAAGCTTTCATTCCTGATCTTCAACTCATCACCTAACAATTTCATGAAGCTATCTGATGACAGCCTCCAGCCACAGCTTCGGATGGTGATTTCAGGTGCAACAACTGAGATGGATTATTTATTTTAGCAAAATAATATTTATCAAACAATTTATGATAAAAATAAAAAATATTTTAATGTAAGGAATCTTTAACCAACCCACCCATCGAACATAGTTCAGTTGTCAATAATTCACTGATCACGGCTACACCAAAAAATAATCACTTTTAAAAAAGTAATGGAAAAATAAAACTGAACCAAACCAACCCCCAAAATTAAGCTATGTTTGGGTAACTATCGGCTGCCTTAGAATTATGTTTGCATAAACTCAACAGTTGTGTTGGAAGTGCTTTGAAACGCACATTATAGTAATTTGAACAGCTACCCAAACATGCACTTAACCAACCCATCTAGTGCATGTTTAAAAATCCAGTGCAAAATGACTTTTGTTCTCATTTTGTATTTATTCGCTGGAGCTACATTGAAATGCCTGTCATCAACTGCAAACCAAATATGCACCTAAACTTTAACTCAATCCGGTATTTGGTTTGCAACCATCTTACACCGTTCTAGAATGCAGAGAAAAACATAGGCATAAGTACAAGTTTGTTTATTATGTAACCCGGATAAATATATTTACACATTCATCTCTCTGCAAAATTTTGGTGGGGTTCAGAAAGAGCAGCAGAAGAACCTAATTTTGTTGGCACTATGAATTGTAATTACAATATTTATATATATACACATGATTCACCTCACATCTCAGACAGAATATTGCTAATTTTCCTAAGCTCTTTGAGAGCTGTCATGGCAGTAACTTGCCCTTTGCGGTCTTGTTGGAAAACAGATTCAATTACCTGCACCACAGGGAAAACAAGTATATGCACAACCAGGGAAGGAACATCAGATTGAGAACAATTTTCTTTAACCAGTTTCATAATTGAGAAAATGAAGGGAAAAATAAAGGACTGAAATTGTGCAAAAGTTGTCATTGAAGAGTGAAAGAACCTTACCTGAATATGGTCTAGCATAGACTGCCCAATATTCTTCAAAGTGCCCATCACATTCTTGTCAACAGATTCCCCACTGCAACTAACAGAACTACAAGGCTCATTAGCTACAGATGAGGCTGGTTGTGGAGTATTGTTTTGAGTGCTATCGCGGTTGGCAGCTTCTGCAGCACCTCCTGCTTTCTCAGAGATTGCCTCAGCATTATTCCGTCCAAACGGCCAAAACCACTGCAACTTATTCTGTTTTTTGTCTTTAGGAAGAGTGGCTGTATTTCCTGCTTCATCGTTCTTGCTCCCTGATGTTGGAGGTATGTTCTTCGGAGGATCGGAGATTGGAAGGGGCAGATCACTGGGACGGGTATCTGATGTTTCATTGCATTCAGAATTTTCTGTATTGCACCGTGATGTCTGAGAAATGTTCTCAGGAGGATCGGAGATTGGAAGGGGTGGATCATTGGGACTGGTATGCAAAGTTTCGTTGCATTCAGAATTTTCTGTATTGCACTGTGATGTCTGAGAAATGTTCTCTGGAAGATTGG
Organism: Glycine max; assembly: GCF_000004515.6. Taxonomy (NCBI): domain Eukaryota; kingdom Viridiplantae; phylum Streptophyta; class Magnoliopsida; order Fabales; family Fabaceae; genus Glycine; species Glycine max. The sequence continues at coordinate 14,361,100 of NC_038251.2, read as the reverse complement.
AGATTGGAAATGAGGAACTGGTACCTGAAGTTTCATTGCATTCGTCTAGGGGTGAATTAGATGCAACACTACTTTTCACTGAGGTAATTTCATGATCATTGGCCTCATTAGGGGGACTAGTTGGCTCAGAATATATAGACAAGTCTTCCTCACTGCCAGAATTTCCACTTGGAGATCTATCATCAGACAAGTAATTGTTGTCACCACTACAGCCATTATCTTCTTTTACTTCAACTGCTTCAGAAGGATTATCATGCTGGCGTAGTGTTTCATCGGGCTGCATTTTCTCAGCATCTTCCTCTGAGCCAAGTGCCTTGCGAAGATCTTCCAACAAACTGCGCCTAAAATTTCTGCCACTCTGAATCCTTGACAAAGGAGGGTCAGATTTTGCTCTTCTCAAACTGAATTTTACCTTTTCTGTCCATCCCTTTTTCCGAGTGGGAACCTGTTTTTCTAGACTATCTTGCCTGAGTTCTTCAGCCTTGTGGGCAACCCTCCACTTTTCTTCCCAATAGCTATCAGGTAACAAATTCAGAGGAGTTTTCGGAGACACAGATTCAGATGGAAGGGTCACAGATGTAGTATACATAGATTTACTTTGGTAATGAGACCCAAGAAACAAAAGTGATGAGGATGAAATATCCACACTCAGTGCAAAAGCCTGCAAGGATTTAGCCTTCTCTAGTAGTTTTTCAATATTAATGTCTTCAGGGAAGTTTAATAATCTCTGAAGACACCTTGTAGGGTTTTCAGTTGCAAGTAGTGAAGATCTTAAATGAAGTAACATAGCTACTGCCATAGCTGAGATAAATGCTCCACGAGGTGAGTTTAAGATCCTGAACTCACAGTCATCAGCACCTTTTCCCATGCTGCTATTCTCCGATGCAAAGATCTCATCCCATATGATCAAGAGGTTGGCAAGTGAAAATTCTCGTCCAAATAAAACTCGCAACCATCGAAGAGAAAAGTACTGGGGCTCAACCCCAAGTTCAAAAAGATGGGTATGGAGAGATGAATCTACAAGAGACAACAAATAATACAATGCAGTAGAAGCCTCAATAACAGGAGGCAGGCCACTATGGGACCCAGATACAGGGGACGAAGAGAAGAAATCAGCCATTGCAACTGAACCATGGGCCCCACTCATCAAAGCATCAAACATACAGTAAGCATCATGCTCCACGAATTTCTCAGATAAAACAATGCCCAGTTCACCTTCAGCTCCATAAGCGTCACTTAGTAATACAATGGTCTGTATCTCAGGATCAAGTTCCTCAAGACTGTTGCCTTTCACAGAATTTCCATGAGAACCAAATTCATCCTCCATCAATTCTGGAGATTTTTTAAAATCAAAGCTGTAAGAAAGATCATTCTCTTGACATAAAAGGCCATCGAATCTGTCAGTAAAGTGATCTTCGTAAAGCTTCCGAACTTCCAAAAGATGCTCCAAATCAACTTGGAGAACATAAAGCAGAGGAGCAAGTAATTCATGCATTCCTATAAAATAAGTGAATGAAAGAAATCCATTAATGTACAGTCAATATTTTCATAGCATATAATATTAAAGTAAAAGTAGCTATCAGAAAGCCAGGAAACCAAATTGATGGAATTTGCATCTTATCAAGTATTAGGTTTCTCAACAATTAAGAGCTTGTTTGATTCAGATAAGAATAGACTTGATTTGAAGAGAAAAAAAATGATTTTTAAAGAATAGGTTTTGATAGAATTGAATTATGCAATACGTTAAGGGAAAAAACTTAGACAAAACTCTTTATATTGCTATAAAGTTCTCCAATTAAATAATGGCACACGGATATTCATTTAAAATTTTGCAATACATTATGTAAAGAACATCCATTTGTCAAGATTGGCGAGAATACAAGGAACTTGATCTAAATTTTGTCCTGTTTTAAAAGTGAGCTTAAGAGAAGTGTTTTTGTTTGGATAGAGTAACATAAAATCACTTTTGAAGATAAAATTACCAAAAAGAATATAATACAATATTAAAAAACACTGCAATAAAAATGAAGAAACCATCACTGTCGTCTAGCAAGTTGATGCTAGATTACTTCTCTCTGTTACTTAACTAGGCAGGTAATGTATTAAAAGGCATATCATAACAATAAAACAGGTAGTTATTGGTGTAAAATTCAGACATGACCTAACAGATTTTGGAGCAGTTGACAGTAATGAATTTATGATACAAATGTTATAAAGTAAACCCCACTGCTAATAGCCAAGTGGTACTTATGTATTATTTTAGTATTTAAACATGATATAGATAACCGTTAAAACATATCATGACATTCTTCTGATTAGTGTTGTCTAACTCAGTTGGATGCTCTACAATTAATTATGCAAGATTGGAAATTGGAAGGAAAAATTTGACATACATCACAAAATGAGAAAGCATATTTAAAATGACGGTAAATTTAATTAAAGTTGATGTATTGTTCGACACCATTGCTTGGCTGAGAAATTTACCTTGTCTATAACCACATTCTGGGTGCCTAAGACACCACAGTAATAAAATTCGTCTCAACATGCTTTGGCATCCTGGAGTCTGAAAATAACTGCCATGTTCTGGGTATAAACGTGATAAATCCTGATCAACCATTCTCTCCAGCTCGGCATTGCGGAAAAAGCGACCCCACGTACTATCTGCATATAAAGGCCAAATTATATTTAACACGGATAAAGTTAAGTTGTCCGTACCGTAAAGTGACAAAGATTGCTAACCGTTAGAAATTCACATGACAGAATTCCAACAAAATGGCAACATAATATATGACAATTTTCTTCTTTTAAATTCATTATTACCATTACCATAACCAATGGGTGAGTGCCACTAGGCAATTATTCTTATCTTAACCTTCACACAAATTGAATTTCTATAAAATAAGCAGGGCATGCCGTTATATTCCTCCATAACAAAATAAACTTTCATTTACGTATCCTTAGAAAAAAGCAATAGGTATATAATCCGGTGGCAACAACTAAACGGATACCACTGCCACACGATGAAGCTCTAGATAAGCCAACTAAGAGAAGGTTGAATATAGTGTAAATTAGCAGCACAGATATCAAACATACTAGAAACTACATTGGCTGAATCAGGGATCCATAATTAGGTTAATGATTTAACTCCACCTATGCTGAAATAGAGTGAGAAAAATTTAGAATTACCTGGATTCTGTGAAAGTGGATTGTCAATGACAAGATTGGGTGAATTAGTTCCATCCTTTGGAACATGTGGTTCAACCAGTAGGCGCCTTCTCAAGCTAGCATACCTGACAATATAAAAGCAGTCATTTTTAATGTCCATCAATTAAGGACTGATACAAAAAAAAAAAAAAACACATTGTCACAATGACAGGCAAACTCTGAATCCATAAACTACACAAGCAATCCTCGGTACCAGGCGAAGAAAAAGCTTAATCATTTTTATTTTCTACCAATGAAATTGTAGATGTAATCTACACTCATAGGCAGATATTGACACAGAAGAACATAAAATAGTATTGCCTTTAAACTAATGAATACATCCCAATTTCAAATGTCAGCTTTTTCTTGAATGAAAATAATAAAAATTCTCTTTATTTCTGCACAACTTTATCTCCATCATAAACACACATACAAATTTCACCAGCAGTTTGCTTGCTGCTGATAACCAAGACTAAAACAAAATCAGCATAGAATACTACGTGGTTATGGTCACATCAACATGCATAGGGTAAATAAATCCAAGGTAAATATTATATAAACATATAATTTACCAAAAGGAATAAGATTTAAGGAAAACTCACATCATTATTAAAAACAAGATTATGGAGGTGATGATTTTACCTTCTTCTACAATTAGCGGTGACTCGACGAAGATCATCAATTGAAGTCGAAGACGAAGACGGCAACACCCCAAGATTTATCCGCCACTGCAGCCCTCTAAGATCACCGAATCGCCGATTCTCCGGCGCCGATCGCTGCAAAACAGCGTCGGAGCTCGCCGGAGTCACCGACAGCGGATCCGACAGCGCCGGCGGCATGATCGTGCGGCAATTCCCGGCAACCCCCGATGGTAAAACGCAGCAAAAATCCAGAAAGACTAGAACTTCCTAGAAAAAAAACTTACCTCAAATTCTGAAGTCAAAAGAAAATCACAAAGTCAAAGAAATGAAAAAAAAAAAAAAAAGAAGAAGAAAGAAAACCCTAGTTAAGTTATGGACAGAAGCTCACCAAATTGAGTGTGGAGAGTGAAAAAAGAGGAGAATTTAAGAAGTGAAATGAATTGGGGCAGGGTGGTTCTGTGCAGAGAAACCCAATGATTTGCACAGTAGCATGTTTCTGTGTGTTTATGTATTGGTTGGTTAAGAAAGAGAGAGAATAATAAGTTTGTCTGTGTAGAGAAAAAGGGGTTGTGAGAGAAGAGAGAAAAGGCAGAGTTGGGTGTGATTGTGCTTGACCTGCTTGCTGGGACGGAACGGAAGGTATGGTGAGTTGTCTTATTCAGCAAAATTTCTACATCATTTTTGTGGTCTTTCTCTCTTTTTTTCTTGTCTGATAAATAAAATTGAGAGAATATAATATAAACTATATCATATGGCTTATCGTGTTGTGGCTGGTGAAAATTGCCAATATCTAGTCACACCTTATGATCAAGGATGCATGGCTGGCTGGCCTCCATGCCTATTATCCGCAACTTCTCTCTCTCTCTCTCAACAAAAAATATACTACTATTATTATTATTATTATATTATAAACTCACCGCCATCTTTTTCTTTATTTTAAGAGTTTCAGTTTCATTGAATGTAGTGTAGGTATAAAGATTTTTATTACTTTAAATATTATATTTTAATAGAAATTAATTTCTTTATATTATTCAACTAAAATTTATTCGAGTTTAATCATATGTATTGTTAGGGTAAAAATCATGTAATTAAAAATTATATTTGATGTGATTTTATTGGTAAATTTGTTCACATTTACCTTAATTACTTGAAAAGTTGTATTATTGGTTTCTTTATTGATTAATTGTGTAAAATTAAATTCTTATTAAAATAACAAATTTATTTGGTGATGATTTGTGATTGAATAGTATTGTAAAATTATTTTAAGTAATTTTTTTATTATTTTTGTGTGATATTTAAAACAATAACTATTTTAAAAGAGAAATATAATTAAATGTGTTTTACTCAACCGTTGATATTTTTAAAAGGCAAATTTAATGCAGTAATTTAAAAAAAACACAAATTTAATGTTATATATATATATATATATTAAATATTTTTAGAATGGATACATGTTTGATAGTTGAATTAGTGATAATGTTCTACATGCGTAGAATTTAACTCAACTCGTCACCTAACTTAATAAAAAAATCTTAAATTGGGTTGATTTTGAATAATTTTATTGATAATTTCAATTCCAAACCAATTCAATTATAAATAGGTTGGGTCATAACATTTAAATATTATTTTTATTTAGTATATTTAAAATTCAAAAACATATTTTTAGAACAAAGTTTTTAAATTTACAATATAATTACATATAATATGTTAAAAAATTAAACTCATTTTGATTTTGTTGTATATTATTATTATAGGATCGAATTGGGTTGGATCATATGTAGAAAATCCACAATCAATTATCTAACCCATTTGGTCCAAATTCTTAAAAAGTCAACCCAAATTATTTGGTTTACATCAAGTTGGATACACGGATTATATTGATATCAGATAATCCCTATTTTATGATGTTTTGCATATTAATTTTACTTCCTGTGTAATAATTATTCATGGACCCGTGCAATATGTTTGGGTTCGAGACTCAAGAGAGCTCTTTTTTCTTTTACATGCAAATTGATTATTTTTATTTGTTATAAGAAACATACATCATCTTTGCTTTTATATGCAAATATTATTGGATAACTTCTATTAGTAGACCAAATATATAATTTATTAAAGATATTTTTGTTCTTATGGATAATTTTTTTTTTTTAATATTTATCGCAACATATATTTAAGACTCGAACTCGAAATTTTTAATTAAGCTGAAACAACTCCCATAAAAAAATTAACTTAATCCTTATATTTAATAACAAAATGTTACCATGTGGAATATAATCTTCATGTGTCAATTTGTTACAAATATATAGTTCCAAATTACTACAATCATTTAATGCAGTTGAATAATTAGTTAATTTGTTATATCATATATTTAAATTTTAATATAAATAAATAAATAATCAATAAAATTCAACACAAATGATAGATGATTGAATTCTTTAAGTATACTGGTATTCTCAACATAACTCCGGATTGTAAGTTAGTGTCATGGTTTTCGATTGTGAGGACACTATGCTTTTAGAAAAAAAAAATCAATATAGATAATTCTGTTTTATTTCAATAGTTATGTTAGCTGTAATTAATTTGTCGTGTATATAAAGAATATGTGTGCATACAATGAAGTAAGTGAGAGAACTATTTAATCATATTTATACCAAAAGATAATTTTCTAAGTTTCTCTTGTTTTTTGTCTCCATCTTCTATTTCATTTTTATATGGCATTAATAATCCTTGCTAATTCTCAAGTCAACCAATCGAGTTTGATAATACTGTATATAAGGAGCGATAGTTAACATTTAACATCTACGGTGACAAACTCCAACTATGAACAACACCCCAGTTGAATTCTTAAGAGTTAAGAACCTCTTAAACATCTAGCAACATCTAGTATTGAATATGCCCTAGCTAAATCAACATTTAGCTCTTAGTCCCTTTAATGACCTTCACTCCTAAGTTAGGCAAGCTTGACATTCACATTTGGGAAGGAATATCACAAATATTCAATCCTAAATTATTAATCTATTAATGCAGTTGAAATAATTGGTTAATTAGTTTATATGTGTAAATTATAATATAGGAGGTTTAGTTTTTTTTTTTTTTACACAAATAGGTGGTTTAGTTTTCTTATATTAATTAATGAGTTTGTTATATTTTTCATGTATATAAGGAACATTTGTACATATGATTGAGCGACTGAAAAAATCAATTCAAATATTATTTATTCGCATCAAAAGGCAATTCTCTAGTTTCTCTTTCCTTTGGTCATAATTCAATATTCTCTACATTAGAAATAAAAATCAATCTTCTCTTTCATTTTTAATGCGATTCTTAATCACTACATAAAAAAATGAACTATATATTATATTAAAAAATATTATATAGTTAAATACAATTTGCAAGATGTTAAATATAAATTCATAGAAAAAAATTAATAAAATCCAGTAATCCACTATTTAGAGAGAATGAGTATTATATTAAAAATCAACTTTTATGAGAAAACAAAAAGGAGTAAAAAAAAACTAATTAATACTGATCAAGAGCACTCAGAGCAGTGACCTGAAAAAAAAATAAACTGTCAAACAACCTTTGAGTGAGTCACGTGCTGTAAGAAAAAATGATAAAATGTCTATATATTATATAAAAATGACGTTCTATTCAATATAATGAATGCACAAGTAGAGAATGAGAAATTCTAGAATCCTCTTTTAGAAATTTATTAATCCCAAAATTTAATAACTGATTTTAGATGGTTGAATATAAAATTTTAGAAGACATATAAAATTAAAAATGGAAGATTTTCGTTACTTAAAAAAATTCTTAAAACACGAGGATGTATGAATTTCTCGTAACATAGAAGAAACTGAATGAGTGTGGTGGGAGCATATTCTTTTTGGTGCTTTCCCCTTGATTATTATGCTTTTTGGTCATTATGCACTTTCCACATGGGATTTCTGAAGGTAAGTTTCACGGGAACTTCTTTTAGTAGAAAAATGAAACAGAAAATAAATTAAGTTCAAGGTGTTCACATGTAGAATGATTGATGATTTTCAATACTAGACTCAAATCCGTTACTAATTAGTTATAAAAAAAAACCGTTACTAATTAGTATGGATCATATCCTTAAATTATCATAAATTATTTATATAAATATTATTCAAGTGATTGATAGTTTTATTTGATAATATTAAGAATTTATGTCGGATATATATATAATTTTTAATATTGAAAATGATTGTTTATTTTATACATTTTTAAAAATAAAATAAAATAATATATAACTAATTTCTTTAAAACAATCTTAACCTACTACTCAATTAAATCGTGATTTGAAAGTTTTAACAAGTTAGTTAGTTTTAAATTTATCAGTAAAACGTTTTTCATACGTTATTTTGGAGAAGACGTAAGTGAATACAATTTGAATGGCAATAAAGTAAAAGACATTAGTAGAAAGTCATATATATATATATATATATATATATATATATATATGCAAGTTTGGATTGCATGATGATATCCTTGGCACAATGATTAGTTTGGTTGACGTGGTGCGTACGTGTCCTTCTCTTCACGATCATTTTGTTTTGCAAATTTTGATTTGGTAAAAACAAACAGCACCTCTCACGAAGCAAATAAGCAATTGGCATATGCATGACTCAGTTACGTTTTGATAATGATTTCGTACAAGAGAGTTACATGTCACCAAAGTACAATCTCAGCCGTTCATTCCCAAAGCTGATCTTAATCTACCAACGATGCCATGGAAGGGTTATTATAGTGACTTACTTAACTTTAACTTGCTTAGTTGTATATTTATCGGGGAAATCCAACAAGATAAGCCTCAAATTGATATAAGATATAAAGTTTAATTAATACTTAAGTTATGTATATTATCCCTTAATAGATTTTTTTTATACCAAAATGATATAAATAATTAACAATCTAGTATGAACTTTTATCCTTTTTTATGATGTCAATTAATTTAAATCCACTTATGTCACTTTTCTTTTTAAGAAGATTTTCTCATGCTTAAAAACTAGTTAAAGTTAAATAGTTGTATCCAGATAGAATTACTTGTAGTTTGGACATGTGCAATAATTTTGAATCTCTATTGGTAACTCTAATATGTTATTAACACCATGCCCTATAGTAAGAGAATGTTTCCACATTCTATTACGTTATAAAAAAAAAACATTTCCTTGCATATTTTTTTAAATTTAATGAAAATAAATTAATAATAATTTCTTTATGTTATCATTTGATAAGAAATTATCATATATGATAGTATATTATAAATTATTGATTTTTAATAATTGATTTAAAAGGCATTTTTAAAGAGAATTTTAATTGATTAATATTGTAAAGATTTTATACTAATTGAGTACTAAATTTAAATTTTATCTACAGTAGAAAGATGTTTCCATTAAGTTTTTGATTGAAAATAATTAAAACTTGAAAATACTTTTTTCTAAAAAATAATATAAAAAAACTGTTTTCCAAATAAGTTAGACTAAATATGATCGAAAATAATGATAATTATATGCATGTCATGATCAAACACTACAGGATGGGTGGCTTGCTATAATTTTTGTAATTTTATACGTCATGCATTGGCTATATATATTAGTATGCATGTGGAGAGCAAATTCTACTTTTTCATAAATTCAAAAAGAAAATCTAATAAAATTGGAAAAAAAATATTATACATGAAAAAGAAGAGAAAAATTAAGGACTCTTTCGCAGAAGGGAGATCTGGAAATGGTGGTGCCCCATCAGAGTTCCCCCACCATGTAGATAAGGACACGGTGGTCCTCTATGTGCTTCTCATCATCTAATGCAAAACCATGCTTCATTTATTTCTCTTTTTGTATGTATTCATTCCGGCTAACATTTTAATAATCAGCTATAAGATATAACACAAAAAAAAGAAGTTAAAAAGGTGGACCATAATTATGAAAGTACACGAGCCATATGTCTCTTCAAATGTGGTTGGATTTGAAAAGCTTGCAATTATAATGCTACTACCCCACTAGGGTAGTTCATACGAGGCCAGGAATGAAAAAAAAAAAAAAAAACACCCCACCTCCTTCAGCTCCTCCATCAATTAAGTTCATGCAGTGTTTTACATTGAGTTTTTAGCTAGGAAACAATTAATTGTTCTTTATAAAAAAATCTTAAAAATTACAAAAACACACCTTTTGATTTTCTAGGTATATATTGAATGATATATATAAATTTAGCCTTTTAAATTTTAATTGAGACAATTGAATTTTCTAAAAATAATAGAGAAATTTTCAAATCGGTAGAGGAGGGATTCAAATCCCCCTACACTCTACCACTCTTCATGAAACCACTAGGTCAACTTCACTATTTATAATATATATGAAACTTATATATAACTTAAAGCAGAATTAAAATTACATATAAATTTATAATATTAAATATTATACTTATTATTAAATATATAGAATGGTATAATTATACTTATTAATAATTTAAATATACTCATAATAATTATTACATCGTAAAAAATGTAAAACAATATATTTATTATATATTTTAGTAATAACTGTAATAATACTTTTACTACAACATGTTTAATTATATATATATATATATATATATATATATATATATTTATTGGATATGATATAAATATAGTTTATATATATATATATACAACATGTTTATTCATGGCTTGGCCGTTGGAGCACCATGACATTGAGGGTGCTATAGGCTCAATTTTATGCATTTTTACTTTCCAAATTATAATGGGCTTAAGCACTTTTATCCCCTAGGTTTTGAACACATCTTTTAGGGATTTTTATACAAGGTGAAAATCTCATGAGGTGCAACGACAGAAAGGCTGAGATTGGAAGGATATTCTTTTCAACTTTTTTCTCCCTATGTTGATTATGGGTTTGTTCTTGTGTTTTCTTGGGTTTTCTCCATGACTGGGATTAAGCATTGTTTCTTGGATTGGGTGTAGCCTTTGTTGTTTTTAATGGATATGTGATTTTTATTTCTATATGTAAAGTTTGTTTCCTTGTCTTTTGATTCTTTTCTTATTGAGCTTATTTATGTGAAAGGCTTGATTACCTCTTTGCTTAACCTGCATTTTAGGAAAAGACTAAAAGGTGAACCTAAATGTTGCACACATAAGAAAATAACTTGTCCTTTAAATCATGAATTAAACTATGTTTAATTCTTCAAGGATCAAATGAATCAACAAAAAGTCTATGAATTTTATTGAACATAATTATCACATAAATAAGGTTTAATTTAATTAGATACATCTTTGTTTATTGGAAAGGAACATAGAATATCTTAGGTTAATTCACCTTCAAAATTGGAATGAACCAAAAAGATTCTAGAGCCTTAGATTGTTCAATATGCAAGTTTCACTCTGAACCCAAAGCTACAATGGAGAAGGATGGGATGATGTTGAACCTTAGTGGTGCTTTAAAATATTGAAATAATTTACTTCTTTTTAGCAAGTGCATTGATCAAACAAGTAGTAAAGTCGATTAATAGGTTATTGTTGTTCTCAAAATTGAGGTAATGAATCAATTTATCCAACAATTACTATATATATAGGCTAAGCAAACAAGTTTTTACCAACATATAAGCAAAGAAAATTAAAACTAATGTTATGTCCATGGTCCCTCACTCCTCCACATTCTCATCACGTTTAACCTACCTCATCTTTAGCAACGTAGAAGATGTTGCCACCCTCGTTCCCAACCCCATTGCCCTTCTTCCACCCTTGCAATTGCTAGGACCTCTACCTTGACCTTGAGTCCTCCATGAAAGAACACTCAGGCCAACAAATAAACCTGATTTTGACTATATTTGGATATGAGTTTTCATGTTATATTCATGTATTTTGATAAATTTTATTTGACAAAACTCACTATTGAGTGTAAGTTTGTGAAAGACCGTTGCTTAAGAGGTTTTATGTGAAAAAGAACTAAATATCATAAATTTTTGGAGCTAATAAGAAGATCACGATCATGGTAATTTTGTATGATCACGATAATTTTGTACATGTGCAATAATTTTATACAACTATAGAATTTTGTATGTCCGTGGTTTACCTGCGTCACCTGTCACTTAAAGATTGCAAGGATCACCTACCACATTTGAATCCTAATTGATAGTATTATTTAATTAAAGAAAGATAGAAGGAAAACCTTTACAAAATATTATAAATAAGGAATAAAACCTCTCTTTTTAGAAAGGATTTTATTCTTGAGTTTTGTTCTCATCTTTTACGAATTTGATAGAATCTTGAGGGCTCTTGAGAGCTGAAGAACGTGGACAACACCGCTAGGACGAATTGTGATCATTGTTCCTGCCTATTGGTATGTTTATGTTTACTTTTATAGGATTGCTATTTTTTCTCTAATCATGAGTGGTTAGTCCACCTAGTATGGGGGTTATGATGTAACTGTCCAAATATACTCATCTTTTGTTCTTAATGGAATTCCTCGTTGTTTTATTATAATTAATTATCTTCTTTATTTTAATGTTTATTTGGAACTGGTCATTTTAAATACTCAATCGATTGCATAATAGTGATCATCTGCATATAAATAGTAAATCTAGGTAGAGAATGTTTTGCACCAAATTGCATGATCAAAGTGTTTAGGTTATCTCCGATAGATTAGTTAATCTTTAATTAATCATCCCTAGACTTGATTTTATCCTTTGACTTAAATTGATGATCCATGATCATTGAGGTATTGATTTAAGGCAATTAAAGAACATCTTCTAATCTTGATCATAGACTTGTTGATTTTGGGAATTAGTAATTAATTGAGAAAAAAATTTCATTAGGATTGAGATTGAAAAAAAATTGGTATTAGTGAGTCATAACTCCTAGTCATTCTTATCATCACTCAAAATCACTCTTTGTATTTATTTGTTTGTTTTCTTCTACAAATCAAAACCATAAAAATATTTAAATTCTTTTTTTAATCACCCCAACGGTTAATTTAATAAATTTGACTAATTAGAAATACAATTGATACTTTGAATTTGATATCCAAACTTTGGAGTCTACTGTTATTATTGCGTTAAGATACACTTGTCTTTGTGCCAACATTATATATTTTATACATCACCAACCTCATCTCCTACTATGGCCCCACCATGGTCACCAATACTCTTTAAGTTGCTTACCACCAGGAATCCTTTTTCCCAACAAAGATGATGACGATGCTTGGGATGCTCTTAGTACTCACATCAATCTCGTGTAATAATAACCTAAACATGAACAACAATAAGGATGCAAACACAATTGTGACACCTTCAAGAGTGACAAAATGTTGTGTTTTGTTCCCTCTAGTCTTATTTTCTCACCACTCCACCACAAAATCATGTAGTAGCGTCTCTCCTCCCTCACTAGCCTCTCACTCATGTCACTCCACTTGAACGATATCGAAGGGCACCCAATAGCACAAAGTGATTAAATGAAGTCGAACTTGCGAAGATGATCCACTTGTTGATGTCGGAGAAGAAGAATCTTCACTTGTGAATTTTTAGCATGAGAAGAAGATAGTGATGTCGAAAGCAAAGCCGAGAGTGGGAGTTATCAAATCGATGAAATTCATAAAGGAGTGTACCTGTGGTTAAATTGTGGAAGAAATTCTTGAAAGGAGTGATATGCGAGGCATTGATTTGGAGCATTTTGATGTCCGCATATATTTAGTATTTGATTATTTATTTAATTTTTTTTGGTGCTTTGTTTTTTGACTAATAGTGAGTTTATTTAAACTTTAAAAATAAGTTCTTTTTAAAAAGTTTAGTAGATAGATTTTGCTTATAAAAGAAAACAGACAAATGCTTATTAAAAATAATTTAAACAAACACATCAGAACAATAGAAATATGCTTAATTAATGTATTATAAAAACACTTTTTTTAAAAAAAAATAAAGTTAAACAAAATGACCTTAGAAATTAAGGTATAATTTAAATTACAAAACTAAGTTCTAGCGGTCAAAAGCCACGGCAACGGTTAAAAATTAGATTGTCTATCACACAAGCCAGACAATTAACTATGTCCATAGGGAGGAAATAAACATAGTAATTATTGAAATAAATGAAAATAAATAAATTTAAATTTGTGAAATCAAAACTAAGAGTGAGCCAAATTTAAGGGATAAAAATATATTTAAACTAAAAATTAATAGATAAGATTGTAATTAAATGTATGCATATATATAATAAAAATTTAATGAAGTTTTCAATTTATGGATTTTTTTTTACTTTAGTATTTGCAACATTCGTTTACTTTTTTATTTATTATAAGCAACATTCGTTTGATTTTGAGTCTTGATTGGTGAGAGACAAGATCTCAGACTCTGTTCTTATCCTAGTTACAACAATCAGCAGTCAGCGCAAATAAATATGTGGTTCTCTAAGCTCGTAAAGAATAAAGAATTAATCTTTATAATTTAAATTATTAAAATCGTATTAAGAAACATAATTGAGATGAGTTCATTTGTTGCCAAACCACTCTTTCATCGTCACTGATCATATTTTTTGTCGGAAAGCTTCGTTATCATTTTGACATAATTCTAGTGTTTTTCCACCAAAAAACAAAGCAAAGTGTTTAGTAATTCCAGTGCCAAAGATCACTATATATATAAGCATGCTAATGGACAAGTTAATTATTGAAATTTAAAGGGAAGTAAAGGATTGGAGTTGTTGGGTTGTGCTTAGATAATGTTAAATTTGCCTGCTGCATTTAAAAAGTCGGTGCTTCCTTGTACATCCAAAAGCAATATGTTATGGTTTCATTTGCTGTTTTCCAAATGATAGGTGCTACATGCATATATTATGTGTAAATGATTCAGTTCTCCATCTGTATATGCCTTCTTCCATAATGCACAAGTATTTTTAATCCTAAGATTGTTTTAATATTGTCATCACCCACCATATGATAATGACATTTATACCACCTACGATTATTTATTCACAAGCAAACAAGATAAATATACGAAACGGAAGTTAATTTTTGTAGTATGATTGAATCAAATATTTAATATGATATTGGGTGTGAATTATTAAGCTACTTCTTAATAATAAAATTACTGGGTGTGAATTATTAAAGTACTTCTTAATAATAAAATCATCGGATAAAAATGATATTAGACTTGACTTCTTTAAGTAATTAAAGTCTTGAGTTCAAATTTTGTGATGAAAAATGTGGTTGAAAGAAAAAAACTTTATTAATAAATGACTAGTTATATTTCTTTATAGAGATTAGTTATTCACAAAAATATTTGTTCTCATATTCACCATTCTTAGTAGCAATGACTATATCACATTGGCTCCCCTTGGCTATGAGAAAGTGTAACATGCGATTTGGTGAACAAAAGTGAATCAAAGAACCATCATTGATATGCAATGATATTGTGAAGGTGACATAAATCAAACAATGAAACGAAGTAAGCAGGCTAAGTTACTATGAATTATTAACTTACACATGCAGTGCAGTTTACAACAAAATATATACAGAAATTCAATGAAAGTGAGAAAGTAATGTGTGATGAAACCTTGAAATTCTCAAATAAACCTCCTCAGAACCTGGGTTCCATTTGGTCCACCTAAGCATACTTATAAAGCTTCTCATCAAATAATAATTGTGGGTCCTTCTCAATCAAAACCTCATTTCCATCATACACATCCTTCAAGAACAAACCCTAACACATCTCGGTTCTGCCCAAGTAAGATGCTCGTAGCTACTTCCGCAACATTTGAATACAAAAACACCAAAGGAAGCGTGTTGAGCAAATTAAGCTTCCTACTATCATCCAATTCCAAATCCAAATCCTTCTCATACTTCACCGAAAACCTAAATTTCCTCTTCGCGGAATCCTCGTCAACAACGAACTCTTTCTCTAAGGCACTCACTGTCAAAAGTGGATCCCAGTTAACCATCTCCAGCACCCTCCTCTCGTTGTTTTCAACCACTATTGAAAAAATTAGGGTATTTGGAAACCCCATCGCGGAAATCGTCGAGGATGCCAAATAGGAGAAAAATCCAACGGCAACAAGTGTGCTACTAATTCAAAACTAAACAAAACTCACAAGCATTATATAGATTAGGAATTTGAGATTCAATAACTAACCTTGTGGCTAGTGAGAGAAAATCAGAAGCATCAATCAGTGTTGGTTGGTGTGTGAGAGAGATTACAAAGAGAGTGAGGAAAAGGGAAAAGAAGTGAAACCTTTCAGCATCAGGAGGAGTGAGGTGTCCGTGAATGGGAGAGAAGAGATCGAGAGAGCGCTTCACAGACTTGAAGCTTAGCTTCTTCAGTGACAATGGCTCACGGGCTCCACCTCCATCTCACTTTAAACTTGTCCAGTCTACTACGACAATTTTGATGAAAATGAAGATGAATGATTTTAAGACGGTTTTACCCAAAACCGTCGTTAGGGCGTACAC
The DNA here is from genome assembly GCF_000004515.6 of Glycine max. Taxonomy (NCBI): domain Eukaryota; kingdom Viridiplantae; phylum Streptophyta; class Magnoliopsida; order Fabales; family Fabaceae; genus Glycine; species Glycine max. The sequence goes on along the minus strand of NC_038251.2, from coordinate 14,344,806 downwards.
TTATTTATAAAAATGTAAACGATTATTTGTTAACGACGGCTTTGGTAGAATCCTTATTCACGCGTCATAAAAAACTTTTTATTTAGTAGTGAATATGGATATAAATTATTTATCAATTATTATTTTTATATCTTATAAAATATATAATTTATTTATTTATTTTCATTTAGAATTTTATATAATTTTATTACTGAAAATATTATATAATACTAAAAAATAAATTTTTTAATTAAAATTTAATTTAACCATAATTAAATCAATAAGCTGTGAATCAATATTTTTATTGGTTCGATTACTATCCAATTTCCAAAAAATATTGATGTAGACTCTGTGCTTTTTTTCTCTCAAAAGAATCTACAAAATTAAACCATTTTACTCTTGCAAAAACCTGGAAAGCAAATGTTCTTACCAATTTTAACTCTTAACCTTCCATTTAACATGAACATGGGACGAAGAGAAAGATAGGGAGTTGATTATGTGATCAAATTATCATTTTATTTTGCAAAAAAAAAATATTTGCATGAAGAGAAATGAAAATGAGAATACTTAGACTTCGTAATTTATGGCATATAAATATTGACTATAAATTATTATATAAACGTACAAATTAAAAAAAAAAGGAAGAAATTACTATTTTTTTTGTACGTATCTATTAGTAAAATGCAGCACCACTAATAATTATGTCATTTTCACAAGCTAAATCCATCACCAAAGTGAGTGGTGGGTCACTAGTGCACATCTCTGAATGGAGAAGTATCCTAGTTTTGGAGACAGTGGTATTAATATTTTCTGAGGGATGTTGGTTTGGTTGCAAGCCAGAGCTTCAACTTGTCTATTGTAAAAACTAAAAGTGAAGCAGTTAATGATATCAATGGTTCAAATCAATCAATCACCATCCTATATAACAAAGATTTTCACAAAATATTATCTAAAGCACGAAGCCATGCCAAAAGTGCATTATCTTTGAAATCAATTTAATGAGTAAAGTAATTGCGGTGAATAGCTTGTAGACGAAGAAAATAACTAAGAAGTTTGCGAGAGTTGTAGAAAGAAAGTGAACTTCTCTTTTGTCATATATATTATAAAAGAGAAGTTAACTTTTTTTTTCTTGAAACTCTCGTAAACTTTTATTAATTACTTTTTCTCCAGTTTATTTTATTTTTCCATTAATTTGGTGGATATTTTTATAGTAAAATTACATTCATGTAAAAAATAATAATATCTCCATGATATAATATAATTGGCATATGGAAAATATTTATTTAGAGAAATCAATGCTTAAATAGATTTTAGTATATTTAGTTGAAAAATATCTTAAATCATCCAACAAAATTTCACAAAAATAAAAGATTAAATATATTTTTTATCCTAGATAACATTTTAAATTTTATCTTTGATTTCTAATAACTTATTAAAAAAAATTTGGTTCCTAATAATTTTTTTATTCTATTTTTGGTCTATAATTTATTTAAATAGTATTTTGAAAAATGAAATAAAGTGATTTATATAATGATTTTTGAACCAATAACAAAATAAAACATTTATTAATTAGGGATAAAAATTTAAAAAAACATAAGAGAGTAAAAACAAAATCTATTAAAGACAAAAATATATTTAAATCAAAATAAAAAAAATTAGCTGTAGCATATATGAAATTACAAATATAATCTCACAATTGATGGGAGATATCATTGTGAGTTTTAGTATAAAAAATAATTTCTTTTTTTATCTATAATTTATTTTTAAAAAATATTTGTAGAAATAACTATTTATTTTCAAGAAAAAACAAGTGTACCCAAAAAGAATCTCACAATAATGAAAATTCGTATATGACATATACAAAATTACAAATATAGTTCCACAATTGATGTGAGATGTCACCGTTATTTTTATTTTTTATTTTTTTAAAAAAATTGTAGAATTAACAGTTTATCCTCAAGAAAACACAAGCTTAAAATTAAAAAGACTTAAATATATTTTTAGTCCAATATAAGAATCTTCTTATTGTAATCTTTCAAATTAAAAGTTTTTTTTTCAGTCTTTCAAGTTCATAAAATATTTTTGTTGTCTCCCTTCATATATGTTATTAGTGTGTGTCAAATAGGAAATATTGAATCCACAATTTGTGGCAGCTTTTGACCACCATAATCAAAATTTGGCTATTGAAAGATATCACAAATTGTGAATTTAATATTTCTTGTTTGGTACTTCTAGGAAGAAGGACTTAAAAAACATTTCTCAGTTGCATTGTGCTGAGACACAAGTTGTCTAAAGCTAGAATTGAGGTAAATCCCGCCAAGGTGGAGGTGATTGCAAAGTTGCCTATCTATAATTTATTTTAATTACTTGAACATGACTTGTTAAATGCTTGAACAAGATTATTTGTTTAATTAAATAAACAAACTCAATCTTAACATTAAACTCAATTATTTAAATGAGTTAAGTTCAAGCTTGAAAATAATAGCTGGTGAACAACTCACATTGAAATTACATAAGGTATACTTGTCCTTGTGACCATTATTTTTAGCATCACGTAGGCTTTAGTGACCTTTGTAAAATTCACAATGGCACCTTTATCATGGTTTTTTATGATCATGTTTGGGGGTAATGATATTCTTTATGTTGGGACTATAACACTATTATGTAGACTTGTTTTTTGTTGGGATATCAGTTATACAATTGTTTGTTACTCAAACTCGCTCCCACTAATTTAGTTAGTTTCGAAATAGTTTTTGTGTCATCACAAATACAACAATGAACTTTTGATTATTAAACAAATGATGGGTAGAGATTGGTCTTGTTCCTTGCATCATACTCTCTAGGAGGGGAACCAATGCGCGAATGTCTTGGCAAAGATAAAATCTTCTTCCTCCAGCCAATCAGATGGAGATTGCGTATGCCCATCCTCCATGTTTGATCTCTCATTTGCAAGTTGATGCAAGGGGTGTTGTTTGTCTAAGGATGTAATTTCTATTTTTCTTTTTTCCCCCTTTTATCTAATGTAACAAAAAAAATACTTATTGTTTCTTATATTTATGATATCTTTCCTTACTATTGTATATTTTGCAATAAAATTATTTTTACCTTTTCATAAAAGTTGATATCTACTTCTTACCCTTATGAAAATACAAAGTTTTTCTTTAACATTTACTTCTTCAACCTGTGGCTTAATAGCTAAGGTAAGTTTAACCTTCTGTATTTTATTTTTGGTTAAATATCACTTTTGGTCCATTATGTTTTAATGTTTTTTTTCACTTGGTACATTAAATTTTAAAATTTTCATTTTGTTCATTTCTTTTATTTCCAATAAAAACGTTAGTGCTTCGACAATAAAATGGCATGTTAAAATCACATTAAAAACACAATCACATGACATTACCTAGGGAGAGTGAAATACACAAAAAAAAATCATAAATAATTTCTTTAAAATGATTTTCAATTTTATTTCACTCAAAAAATGATTAAACAAGCAATATAATATATTTTCAATAAAAAAATATAGTACAAAAATTACACAAAGTATACTAAAAATAAACACAAAGAAAGGAAACACAATGTAATAAAGGGTATAAAAAACATTCTTCTATAGACTCCTCAAGACCCGTCACTCTCTTAGGACCAACAAAGGGTTTTGTGCATAGTTGGATACTTCATATCCTATCTCCACCCAAGTCAACCCACAATTTGAAATACCCAAGTCAACCCACAATTAGAATTAGATCATATGTAGGCCATGCATTTTAGTGTTGATTTTGTGTAATTTTGTTGTGATGAAGGAATGAGTTTTAATCTAGACAAGATTTCTAATTCATCCACACAAAAGCCTTAATTTTTATTTAATAAAAATGTTGGATTTTGATCTAAAAAAAATTTGCAATTCATACATACTTCACATATAGTATATTTTCTAGAATTCTCCTTTTGTACTTCATGAAAATATACAAAGTTGGTTTCTAAAAATTTATACAATCTTCCTCTACAAAAGTCCTATGGTTTGGTGTCCTACTTTTTTTTAAAAAAATATTTACTTTAAAAACCGTATATAATAACTAGATAAAAAATTAGAACAAAAAAAATCAAAAGGAGAAGAAAATGATCATAAAAATTAGATCCTAAGTCATATAATGTTGACTTTAATACCAAATGTAAAAAAAAAAAGTGAATAAAAATAATTATGATATCATATGAAATTATGATATAATAAATTTCTACTTATTTGGTGACTATTAACCGTGTTGAAAGACAAATCACTTAAAAATGTAGACGATAAGGCCATGTCTTCCTCTACTTGATTGTATTCTTGAGACTCGGTCACCAATAGGGTAAGTCATAGAGTGATCAATTGTAATCATTGTGGCCCATCTACCCTAAGGTCGTTGTCGTCCAATGAGACTTGTGTCTTTTTATCTTCTTATTTTGAACTTTCATTGTCTTCGACTATAGAGCAACCACTAGTGTCATTATCTTGTCCTTTTTTTGTTTTCAACATACACAAATCTTATCTCATGAACCATTTTCTTGACTCTGGGGTGTTGAAGAAGCGTGTCTTTGACTTCTTCATTAGATGAGTCTGTGGCATTTGGATCCACATATGAAATGTGAATAACTTTAGGAAAGGGCTCAGATTTCACAAGCCTAGTGGTGATGGTCTTTTGCTTATATTCCATGGCAGCAAAAAAAGACAAGAAAAGAGGAGAATATGAGGAAAAAAGAACAAAGTCTGAAATGTTATGAATTTATTATAACAAAATCTAAATAAATATAATTGTTATAAAATAAATGTGTATTTAATATATTATTTAATATATGTACACACACAACAAAATATAGTTGTCATTAAGGTATATTAAATTAAAGAGCAATTACAGTTGATACCCCCTAAGTTTTACTCAAATTACATATGCATCATCTTTTTTTTTCACCCTACATAAAACTATCTGTAATTTCATTCTTGTTATAGTTGCACACATACATGCATGCACACACACACACACATATAATAAAATATAATTGCCACTAAAGTATATTAAATTAAAGAGCAATTACAGTTGACATCCTCTAAGTTTTACTCAAATTATACATGCACCCTTTTCTTTTTTTCACCCTACGAAAAACCACCCCTAACTTTTTCGTTCTCATTATAGTTGCACACCTTCTTTGTCAAACGGTGTTACCTCTAGTTGAAATGTATGCCATGAGATTGACACGTGATTTTTTTTAAAAAATATATCCTGAAAAATGCCCCCTTCTTCTATGTTAACTATGTCCTCATTTAACTGAAACCCCTATTGGTGAAGTCAATGAAAGTTAGAGGTGTTTGTTGGTGGACAAGGTACAACAAAATTCCTTTTCTAGGAGCTTATTCTACAACTACACACTATTTTAGGTGTGATGAATCTTTTTGGTTACATTTGTTATGCTATGGTGTTATTGTAAATTTTTTTCGTTATGATGATGTTCAACAATTTTGTTCATGTTTTCTTAAAAGAAAATTGTTTTGATGATCTTTTGTTTAGTATTTGATGCCATGATTTTGAAAATTTGTGAGGCATTTGGTTTAAAGATTTAAATTTGAAAAAAAATCATAATGCATAAATGAAATGTCCCAAGGGTGTCATGGTTAATGTTTATGAAACATATGAGTGTGTGTAATATGTATAAAAGACATGGGGTATACATGTAATAGGTATAAAAGCACAGGTGGTGCATATGTCATATTCTTGTTAAGGAGATTTTGGTAATTGAACATTGAAAGTTAACATTCACTTAACATTGTCACAAAAGGGGTGCCATAGACGTGGTGTATATGTAATTAGATCAAATCACATGGGGTGTCACTGTAATTTACTCTAAATTAAATTAAATATGTAATATTTAAGACTTAAATATGTTTTTGATTCATAATAAATTAGAGAATTTTATCAAGGGTATTAATAAAAAAATTTCATTTTAAACTTCAAATAAATGACTAGAGACATATTCAAAAAATCGGAGATAAAATATAAGAAAAAGAATATAATAAATATTCATTTTTATCTCAAAAAATGTGAGACATGACAAATTAATTTCTTAAATATGAAAATTCAAAGTTAATCTTCGAATATGTAAAAAATATTTCAATGACTAAATTTAAATTTTTCAGTTCTCAAAATCTAATTTATCATTATCTCATACTTTGATGACCAAAATAGATATTTATTCAAAGAATATAAACCATTGATTTTAAATACATCTGATTTAACGGTTGACAAACACTTTTGCTTCCCACGTGCAGGACCTATTTAAATTTAACTTTCGTACCGTCTGCATACACTGCGACTTAAAAAACACAGTTCAGCCCCTAGGGTTCAGTTGGGGTTTAGGGTTCTCTCATCACATCGGTGTTATCACTGTCACGGCGTGAGCTCATCTCATCGTTGAGGTTGCGTTATTTTCTCTCTGTTTTGTATACTTGTGCCTTTTTTCCTTCAATTATTTTGTGTTTTTTAATTCATGTTTTTGCATAACAATTGATACGATTTTTCATCTCAGAACTCGTAAATGATTACACTGTGCCTATTAATTTTCTCAAACTCTTCAATGTGATACAGTATAATAATGGATTCGGACACTGAAGAAACAAAACCCAAGCATCCCAAGAAGGAGAAGAAAAAGAAGAACAAGAAGAAAGAGGTTGAGGTTGTCCAACCTCAATCTGAACAGATTGAGGTTGAGGTCGAGGTTGTCCGTGAGCACCCCAATAAAACACCTCCTGTTGTTGGTTATTTCCCTTCCGGATTTGATCCGGTCAAGAATCATGGCGGCGGTCCCTCCAATTTTCAAGTTTACCGGCACAGGAGCATGCCCAAGAGGCTGGAGCTTGTGGTTCGCCCTCCCCGGTCTTCAGTGGAATTTGTTGGAACCAGTTATGCTGGCGAGGCTGCGGCCAGACACCGTGCCAAGTACGCACTTGGGGTTCTTGACAAGGAAGCCGGGACCCTGAAGGTTGTGCCCATTGCTGGTAATAAGGTAAAAACTGTAAAGAGGAAGAAATATTTCATTTGCCTTGCTGTTTGAATAAGTAAGCGTGTATTGTGCTAATTAGTGGGTGCTGATCAGATATTCAGATTGGAGCCGAAGGTTAAAGGCGTGGGAGCTTTTGAAAATGAGCCTGCAAATTCAACGTTGGAAGAGATGACTCAGCAGCAGAAGTTTGCGGAGACTACTTCTATATGGGGAACAAAGAAGGATATAGAGAAGGTATTTTCTGACTCATATTTAACCCTTTTGCTAGTTGTGCTAACAACAACTACTGATATTAATGTGTGGATGTGTACAGAAATTACAGATTAGTAAATGTAATGACTGGTATAAAACTTCCATTTTTTTAGGAGTGAAGTTAGAAGAACCATTAGTACAGTTCATCTCGTGGAACAATTTCTAGAATTCTAGTCCATTCTTTGTTACTCTTCGTATAAACATTTTAGCAGTTTATTCCACTTTACTTAGCAGAATCCAACCTATTTTAAAATAAACTGGTATCAGACTAGATAAGCATAAATTATTAAATTTCAACTCAAAATTATACAATCTCTTAGCTTTTTAACAAGACTAAGACATGCAGTGTATTTAGATGATAATTATCACTATACTGACATAGGTGCTGATTGTGGTAGGAAAAAACACCAAAACTGAACACGTGCTAGTTTATGCTAAAGGAAATATTAGGGTTGAAAAATACAGGAATCATGTTGATATGAAACTGAGAAAAACAAGAATTTTGTAGAACATGACAGCCAAGTTTTTCAGGTCGAAGGAACTGAACAGAAATTTAAAATCATGGATTATCTTTTGTAGTTCCTACCCCAAGAATGGTATTGAGCATTGATGAGCCTCCAAGTTGTTCACAATTTTACCCTATCCTCTTCCTTGTAATTTAGCTGGTGAATGTATGAGTTGTGCTTTAGCGAGGGATTTAAGATTAAAGCCTTTATCCTGAGTTCCTTTCTTTAGTTGGGTAAATAATAGTCTTGATGCCCTCCTACCTGTGATGGTATTCTGCAGCTGTTTGTGGAGCATGCAGTGTGCTGCTTATCATGGCATATGTTTGTGCTTTTCCTTCAGGTTTTGCTAAGAGGCTAGTTCTTAGCAATCTAGTTCTATGCAAATCCCAATTCATTAGTTTTTTCTTTTGTTATTTTATAGTTCCTACCCAGGCCACTTTTTTGTTAAATAATTTAAGATGCATTTCTATACTTGCTAGTTCCTATATTTAGCCTCACAAGAATGCTTGAATAGAGGTGCTAATATACCTATTTTATATTTTTTTCATTATTGTACATAATTTTAATTAATCCTTTGAGTTATGCCTCGCCTTATAATAAAATTTATTTAGTTATGGTTATATCTCCAAAGCTCAAGTTTAGAGTTAACCTATTCTCTTGATTCCTCAATCATAACTATATCATCCGCAAAAAGCATGTGTCTTCCATTAGGTATCACTCAATAAGTTCAGCTCACTTTATTACAATGGTTTTAAACTAATCTTGGAATCTGTATCATTTTGCAGGCTAAAAAGAAGCTAGCTCTCAGACAAGATGAAGATCCTGATTCTCAAAGGAATCTGGATGTGAAAATGAAAAGTGTTACAGTAAACAAAAAGGCTCTTGAAAGTACAGAATCTCATGTTTCTCGCAATATACCACCGTATGATGCTTCTGCAACTACACCTCAGGAGGCATATATATTGGACAAAATCATCCTTAAGGGAGAATGGGATTATCTTGAAGACATTTATAATAATTTGCAACGGGGAGAAGAAGCAGACTTCAGTGCTTATCCAACTTTTGTTCGCAACAGGATAGAAAGATTGAGGAAAATTAAGGTATTGATACAAATATAGCCTTTTTCCTTAAAAGCAAGAACTTCGGAGTCCTTAGTTATTGGTCATTTGGAATTGTCTGAGTTGGATTTTTTTTTCCTGCTGTACTAGTTATACTCTACGGTTGCCTATATCATGGAAGAATAAGAAATGCTTAAACTTTTGCTCTATCAATAATTGAAGAATTTATTTTCATCAACATTCTAGAATTCTCTCTAGGGGATTTTGTAAGCAATTAGTTAAGTGTAGCGGAGTAAGCTAGTCGTGGTTCAGTTAAAGAAGCTCCTTGCTTCTGTTGAAACCCTTTGTAGCTGTTGTTCAAAGTTAGTTAGTTGTAAACTTGTAATAGCTTCTTTAGAGTTAGTTAGCTGTTGCAATCTTTTTCTCTAATATGATTACCCCAATTTTAATGTGGTAGATAGGGGACCTGAATGTATTTATACTAAGACTAGTTTGGACTTAAGGCGAAGAAATAGGGAGGTAAAATGAATCAAACTTCTTCCATAAATTAAAATCAAGTTATGCACTTCAACTTTTGGAGAAGTAAAGATAAGAAAGCTTCTAAAATAGTAAAGGTACATAAGTTGATTTTAACTTATGAGGGGAGTTTGATTTAATTTACCTCTTTATTTTCTTCTTTTATAAATGCTTGTTGAGAAGTTTGTTATTTCAGGACTAAATCCTTTTTTATTTTTTTTAAATACTTTACAAGTTCTTATTTTTGTTTTATCCAACTAATATATCCATGATCTATTGTTTATGTTTACAGGATGAGTCAGAAAAGAAGCAGCTTTCCTGCATATTCTCATACATCAATCATCTTATAAAGTTCAAAGATCAGCATTCCTTTGATGTTTTGTCGGCAAAGGGCCATAAAATCCCCAACATTCTGCGTCATAAGTTTTCAAATATGTTTGCTGTTTCTGAATCAAAAAGGCTGCCCCCTGAAAAGATTAGTCTTCTCATTTGTTATGTGTTGGTGCTTACGCTTTTCTCTGATGAGTTCCGAACTGACTACACAGATATTGCAAAGGATCTGAGCATGAACATACTGCCCGTGAGACAACTCTATGAGCATTTGGGTTGCAAAATTTCCCGCCAGAAAAACATATTTTATGCCACACTTCCTGTCCCTCTTAAATTTCCTGAGTTGAGGCAGAGGAAGCGGAAAAGGTAGATAGATCACTATGTGAGTCCTTCTTTGGGGTCATCGACTGTTCTAAATCTTGTCTTCCAGTCTCGTTGGTGCAGTGATATCAAAAATTACTATCCAACACTTCCTATAGGTTGTTTGTTATTATTTTCTATCTGCATACATTTGAACATTGTTTGCTGTTTTAGTATTTTAAGAAGCGATTTTGAAATTAGCACACTCAATTTATTTTGATAGAAGATTTCCTTATTGCTGTTGAACGAACTGTTTAGAAGACTCTTTGGTGAAAAAAGAGTGTAGATTTATATAACACACAAAAAGCTGTTTGGATCCTTAATGCAGCTACGAATATCAGAAACATGCTTTTTTTACTAGCAAAAATGAAGTCTCAAAGATGTTATAGCCTCAACAATTAGACGGTAACCATCCAACAAGCTAAACCTGAATTCGTGCTTCCCACAATACAATCTCAAAGAGCATGGTTAGAAAATTGTGTATCTTCCTTTTTCCTTTTGTATAAATTGTAAAACTGTATGCCAATAACCAACTCCTCTTACCTTAGATTCCCAGAGTTTACAAATTTGTGAGTTTAGATGCTCAATTCTGTTTCCTAAACATTGAAAACCATAATCTTCTTGTGTGGCAGCACTTGGTATAAAATGCAGATTCATTTTCAGTCTTTAGTTTTTAGTTTTCAGCACTTAGGAAGCACTCGATGAAATCTTGTGTGGCAGCATATGAATTTTAATTTTAACTAATATTAGTATTATCAAAGTACTAGCCAATAATGGATATCTTAGTTTCCTCTACACCTCTTAATACTGGGCATGGGAGAAACACCGTTCCTGGTCACACAAGTGTCTTTTACTGAGAAAGCACCGCCACGATATTCCATCTAGCTGGCTACTATCATTTCTTTGATCTTACAGAAGAGAAATGCTAAGAAGACACTCTAATATGTTCTTAGCACTCTTCTGTACTGTGCTCACAATGAATTTTATGGTAGGATAAATTTGGAATTTCAGTTTATTGACGCAACAAGAGTGAGTGTATACACCTATTCTCACGCCTATATTGGCTTTTAATTTGGGTTTGAAACCGAAACCTTCTAAACCTGTAAGACCATGAATCATAGACCAAGTGTGATTATTCCACTTTCAATTTGGGTAGTTAGGTTGATTATAAAGGTGATCCTTCTACTTCATCTTCTTCCTCTTCTACATGGACTTGTGGCATTTCCTCTTCTCCTTCATCTTCTTCCTCTTTCAGTCTTTCCTTTTCTTTTGCCCCAACATTCAGCTTCTTTTTCCCTAATGATTAAGATATCCCTGTTAGAATAAAATCATTAGTCAATTTAACACTCAATGATGAGAATTAAAATCATTAATTTTTTTTAAAAAATAGGTATGACTCCAACCTAATACAAAAATCTTATAGATATGAAAATCAAATTTCAAAATATTTACGGAGATTAAAAACTTATTTGACATAACATTTTCCCTTTTTTAAATTTTAGGCGTGTACTATCTTTCTCATTTGCTTAACAGGAAAGTAATTGGCTTCACATAATTATCGTTTGTGTAGAACAAAATATTTTACAACTTTTTGCAACTCAAATTTCACGCTTCATATAGTAATAGTATAGAAGTTGTTAGGCTCCATGTTATAATCGGGGTTGTTAATTTTGATATGGATATTTTTGGTGCGACACATTTGATTGTGATTTTGTTCGGTACTCGACACATTTAGTAGTGGAGAATGACGCCAAATGATGGAACCTAATAAGCAATAAATTCGTTAATGTTTTGTTTTTACTTTTCTCTAATTCTTTCGATAGAATAATGAAATTCAAAATGAAGAAAGGTCATATTTGTATTAGGGAGTACATTATTTGATTGATAAATAACACCGTCAGCTCAGAAGAATTCAGCTAATTCTATAGCTCATTTAATGGTGACCGAAACCATGTCTCAAATATTCAAGAAAATGGTAGCAAAAGAGTATATAGGGCAGGATTAGATAGTGGTATTATCTACCATGTACTGACACGAAAAAGCTCTAGTGCCTTTTTCACATATGACAATACCATTGTCCTCATTCATAACAAATGAATTAGTGCATGTCACATTCAACAACTTCATCAAGGATAAGTTGCCCTATCACACATGGGCAGAGACTAGAAAGTGAGGGAAATGTCAACAAACGTATCAATCAACAAAAGTGATTGCGCATTGCAGTTTTGCATTTATATTTATTAACAATAGTATTTAGAATTTTAATTATCCAAAATGGTTTTCTTTACTAGACAGGTTTTGTAAAGACTAATGTTGAAATGAGAAAGATTCTTTTTGGACATTACAGGAATAATTGTCACCGACACAGTATTGAAGATCAATCTGATGATCATCCATTAAATTTGTTCCCATAGAAAAAGAAAAATATGATTTTTGGTTACAAATGGATTAACTGATTAGTACTTTCGGTTAAATATGGTTGAACGTTGAGGTTGATGCTATATAAATTAAAGCACGTTAGATTAGATATCAACAATTTTTTTGTGACATGGTCCACACTAATACCTGCGAGAAATATCTGATTCTTTTTTTTTATACGAAACAATTTTATTTTGAAGGTTGCTACTCTTTTCTATTACTAATTAGACATCAATTAAAAAATAAAGCATTATTTAAGGAAGTATAATTTACCTAAGATTTGCAATCAATAACTATAGGCATCATAAGAGACTGAAATTCATATTCAAGACAGATATTTAAATATGAAAAAATATTGATACTAAACACTTCGTGATAGGGATCAGCATGTAATTAAATAAATATGTAATTAAATCTTATGAATATATACTATAAGGACTTAGATCTTATTTAAACTATAAATATGTAATTAAATTTTGACATATTTCCCTGTCCTCGCATAAAACTAATAGCCCTGAAAGAAAATACGCATGCAGAACTTGTCAATAGAACTAGTATTTGCTCAAGTTGTTTTTAGTAAATTGACTTGACACAACTTGTCCACATATTACGACAACTATACTATGAGGTTGTTTGGATACAAGCTATAAGTTACGGGAAAAAACTATATTTTCAGTAAGAAAGCTCTCAAAGTGCTTGTATCCAAACAGATCCTATATGTAGTCTGAATCAGCATCTCTTCGGAAATGTTGCAAATCTGGATGAGCGTCGTATCCTGGCCTCCTAGGATTCCTGCAAAACTAGAGTTAGAAAAGGAGTATATATATTTCTTGTTACCTACTTAGAAATATCTTGATACTTAGACATGAAAAATGGAATCCGTTTCAAGCATTCAGAAGAAAACCTCAAATCAGGCTTTAAACCATAAATTTTTTACCAGCTAAACATTTGCCCTAAAGCCACAGCCAACAGTTTAAAGTAGTGTTTCCGAGAGAACAATACATAAAAGATGTACAAGGGTTAAACATGTAAATGACGTCATTAGTGCAATATACTTGTATGGAACACATGATGTCCTTGAACCATACCTTGCAAATTTGTTGGGTTCAAAACCAGGAACACCAGGAGGTCCATAGGGATCAAATCGTGCACCGGGAGGAACACCCCTATTTACATAGATTTAAACACACAGATAAGCTTAAAAATTAGCCACAGGTATAAGATACAGGGTAGTAAAAGGCAAATGGCACTCTTAACTTCTTTAGGCACTAGGGGCACTTAAACCCGAGGCGAGAGGCACCAAACCCCACTGAAATACACTCTAATAATAAAGAAACAGAAGAAAAAATTCATCCTACCCCATCCACATTTTTGTCTCCATTCTTTTCAACACTACTCATTTTTTCCACTAGTACAGTGAAAGTAAAAGTACTATGGAATTTTTATAAACTTAATTTTTTTTGGTCTAAATTATAAAATTTAGTCAAATTAACTTTTAAATAAAAAAGATGTTTGAAGCACATGCCAGTTGTGACATGAAACCAAATAATATAAAAGATAGAATAAAAAATAAGGCTCTTTAAAATGTTTTGGGTGACATGGCATTTTTAAATCAATGCAGGTTGTGACATAAATGAAAAAACATCCACCAAGTAAACAGAAAACAACTCCACAGAAAATAAAACAGACCAATTCACCTACATGGTGCATGAAACTGAAAATAGAAAACAAATTGAAGAGCAAAGCAAGAAAAGGTGCTTGGATATCAGGGGAGAAACTTAAACAGCAGAAGCTTGTTGGTGGCAAAAATATACTAATAAAATCAATAAATAAAAGTTTTAAATGGTCATAGAAAGTGCCAAATGTAAATAGTTGAATGGGAAAAAAAGAGGTAACTGTTTGCTTTGATGGTGGTTGAATTTGGTTAGGCAGTTGGTGACGTTTCTCACATTTATTGCATAACTTCATTAGTTGTATCATACATGAAAGCTGACGCTTTTCATGGGCTGGGATCTATTAAGCACATTTTAGTCAGGCTCTCTCACAGAAAACTAATAGTCAAGGTACAAGTGATGTGATGTACACCTCATTGAAGATACATTGCCTCAGAGCAAGAACTTGGAACCTTCCCTTCCCCCGCCTTAGCACCTAAGGCATGCTTTGTAGGTTGCACTGCCTTTAACTACACTGATCACTCGGAAATAATAAAAAGGAGATGTAAACAACTTACGGCAATCCTCCAGGAAAAGCAGGATCTCCACCAATACCACCAAACCAACGGGGGTCATTAGGCCCTGCTTCCAAGTGTTGAACTTAAGCATCAACAATTCTGGTTATGCAAAAATAATACACAATTTCATATAACTAGATTGGAATATTTTAAACTTACCTACGAGCATGCTTCCACCAATGCCATGACCACCCCTGAAATCAAGGGAAAGTTTCAAAGAATAAAACATATAAGAATTAGAGAAAAAGGGGGGGGGGGGGGGATTAACAATTCTGTTAAGAGATTAAAAAAGTAATGCAGGTAAGAATACCTTGAAGGAAACACTCCAGCAGCAGGCCCTGGAACAAGATCACTACCAGAGCCAATGGGAACTGAAGGGAAAATAATTCTGTACAAAAGCAAAACAAAATATTAAGAAAACAATTAGTACAAAAGAAGTAGAACTTATATGCAGGGAAAATTAAAAAGAATGATCATAAAGACATCATGACATACAGGCAACTGATGGTTCCATTAAAGCTAATAAGTATAGCAGTTAGAAGGAAAAACAGCAAAAAAGTAAGCTCAGAGATTAAGCAACAGTAAAGTATTCCCTTCTATGAGGTGGGAAAAAATAATGGAATTCACCATTTTCCATAGATCACATTAGCCACAAAATGTATGTTCATTACTCAATTCACAATGAAGAAATTCATCATTGAACACAAAAGATTATGCCAAAAAATGTATGTTCATTACTCAATTCACAATGAAGAAATTCATCATTGAACACAAAAGATTATGATATCATAGTCAATAAGTTTTTTAAGAGAATATTTAGCACAATAAGCATCTAAGCATGTCTAGACATAGAAATTCAACTGTGTGTGGTGGAGAGAGGGTCATGTGTAATTTCCTATTTTGGGTCATAGCTTGGGGCTAAAGGAAATTTTTTCTACAGGCCTGGGAGCATTGCTCTTTCAATTCAGTCTATTGATCTAATTTTTAGTTCAGTAATGCAATCTACTCTTCTATATAGGACTAGAAGAATCCTATTAAATTGGGGCATTTATGGAATGTTTTGGGGACAATGTTCATAGTTTATGCAAACTACAATAACATCTCAACAATTAGACACCATAGATGCTAGTATGATTGCTGTAGAATCTGTTTTTACAGACCAAGATGAATCAATCCCAAGATCTCAGACCATTAAAAAGGTCCATTTCAAATCTCAGCCCATGTGCAGTGGCCAATAAACTACAGTTGCCACCCACTGCTTGCATGCACATGATCTTGGTTTCCCAACCTAACCACAGTTATCACATTCATGAAATAACTCATAATTGTCAGAGTTTGAGTCAGGTACCCAAAACATACCAATGCGTAAGAAAACTCAATCCTGATTAGACTCGGGTGAACTCGGCTAGGTTTGGACAAAATCATGTAAACTCACAAGTTCTCAGTATGTTGCTATTGATAGGAACCTGGATTCAACTACAAGTTTATTCTTGTAGGTCTTTAATGACTTGGGCGGGAATGGCTTGTATGAAGAAATAAGGGGGTAGTTAATTAGAGGAGAGAAAAAAACAAATCAATGAATTTGTCTAAATAGAGATCCAAACATCCTTAGTTGTTGCTTTTTGGTGGCGGCGGGAATCATGTGTAGTTCCTATTTTAGCTTATGTTGGAGCTAAAGGGAATTCTTCTTTGGGTGGGAACATGGCTATTTCATTTAAGCCTATTGATCTAATTTTGTTCTGTAATACAATCTCCTTTCTCAGAGTCAGATACGAACCACAAGACCATCAGGAACATATCAGGGTATCCTTCAACTTGATAGAACATCATAATTGAAGACACACATAAAGTCACATACGTAAACTGTCTCTTCCACCAACACCAACCCTCCTACAACCTTGCAATAAGCACATAACACAGACTGCTTTCATAATTTTTAAGCATGGACCATCAACTACATGACACTGTGATATTTAGACTTGTGAACATTAATGCTTAAAGTAGCCAACAGTAAGAGTGTGTAAAATCACAGAATAGATAATCAATCCATTGAACAGTGTCAAAAATCAATGAAATGGTGAAAGCAACATAGCAATATGAAACCCTTACTGAGTTGGAGGATCAGCAGGTTCACCAAATCCAGCAACAGGGTCAGGTATCTCTTGTCTAGTTCTGTCACTTGTTTCCGAGCTGTATAGAAGACAAGTTTTCAAAGAGGATCCCCAGTTCATAAAACATTATAGCATAAAACCTTCATATAAGGGCAATGCCACAGTTGTCCGATATAACAACCCAAAATTAAAACAAATGGAAGGGAAACATTTTCTCACATGAAATTCTTACAATATGAAAAACAGGAAGCTGCACACAAATCCTCCAAAATCTTTAATCACACTAAAACTAGTTCATCTATCAATACTCATATAAGGACTAGTTGTCTACAAAACAGAATCGCGTGAGATTTAATTTTCATCCACTATGAGTTATACACTACCATCATTAATCATGCATTTTGATATAATAGCATGGTGGTGTCAAAAACTTTAAGCTGATCATTTTTATCCATTATCAATGTAAAAGCTTAAACTCCTGGCCCAATTCATAAAACTTGAAGCATTCACTGTCAAAGAGTTATATAAGATTTGCATTCCCGATTAACATTAAAAAAAGGGCACAAACACAAAGTTCCCAAAACCCAAATTCACCTTCTACTTGATGAGCTGGCTTTAGCAGAACCATCTAATTTGGACAAAATATCCCCATCTATTCTCTTCACAAGCTTATCCAAATTCTTGAACTGCTGAGAATAATTGCTGCCTCCATCCTCTTCAGCATAATCCCCAACACTGCATATCAAACACCACATTCAAACCCCATTTCAAAGTGAGCACACAATTCAACACAACGAAAAACCCAATCTGCAAGACTCTAAAATTTTGTGCATATCACTTACTAAAAAAAGCATCCAAACCCCAAATAAATAAATAAAACACAATTCAACCCAACAAAGAAAACTAGTTTCCAAAATCCAAAACTTGAAATAAAAAAAAAAAAGAGTAAAAATTTCAACTTAAAAAAAAAACCAATATTCCCAATGTCCAAATAAGTACAATTCAAGCACGATAAAGAAAACCCACTCAAAAACCCTAACTTCTCAACCAGATGGAAACAATTAAATTTTCAACCAAAACAAAAAAAAAGGGAAAAGAATCAATTACTCAATCTCAAGGCTCAAAGGCTCCGACGACCCTTGAGTCAAAGCATGAACGAGCAATTTGTCGTTCATCACGAGGCACTTGACAAGCACTTTCTCCGAACCCTTTTCTGGATTCGCGTAAACGAACGCGTACTCGTCGTTCAGCTCGTTCCAGTGATCAACGGACACCTCGTCTGCACACAAAACGCAGTGCACCAACAAACATCGAAAAAATCAGCAATTAAAAAATTGATTAATTGAAAGAAAAAAAAAAAGTAGAGAGGGGAGGAAGGGTTTTCTTATTACCATTGGATGGGTCAGAAAACGCATCGTCGGAGAGGGCCTGGGGACCCGTAGCTGTAAGGACATAACCAGAGGCGAGGAAGGAGGAGTGAACGGCAAAGGCGATTTTGTCGTTTTGGTTTCGGAAGGTTGGCCTCGCGGCCCTGATCAATGCCAGCACCAACTTTTGACTCGCCATCGTCGGGTTAGGATTTTGGATAATTCTCGGTCATGAAGACACTTAGTATCAGTAAAATTGCAGTCTAGCAATTTTATATAGGTTAAATACCACTTCTTTCCGTTAGTAAAACGTTAATACATGGTTGACTTTAAATTTTAAAATTGTAAATTATTTTTTTAGAATGCATTCAATTATTTATTGTCATTTTCTTATGCAAATTTCATAATCACTATACTAAACAACGGAATTATTGTTTACTAAGATTTACATCCTTCGCAACACTATCACCATCGTCAACAAATAAATCAGACATGCAACCTCCTTCTATCAAAACTGAAATAACAATAATCACATTAGAAGAAAAGTTGAATAATATATTAATAAAAGATAATAACTTTTAAAACGTTTATCATTAATTCAAACAAATATTATATATATATATATAGAGTCATCTACTAAAAAAAAAGGAGTTTTGATAAAGTCAAGTTTAATCGTATAGTAGCTATGTAAATAAAAAGTTTTAAAACAGTTTTTCAAGCAAACACTTGGTATAAAAATAATGACAAAAAACACTAAGAGAATGTTTAGTAAAATAGTTAAGAAAAGACGTACAAACATTTATACTGGTTCACTCAAATAAAACTTCGTCCAACTTTCTTTTACAACAATAAAGGGTTACACTAATGAAAACTTGATTACAAAACAAATATTATGTCCCGTTACTTCTGGTTATACAAGTATTCTTCTAGTCACTTTTGACACTATTTTAGACTCTCCCTAAATTTAAGAAAACCTAAGTATTGTTTAATAGTATTTTGAATAAATACAAGTATTTAATAACACTCAATGAGTGGATAAACAATAAATATCAAGTTCAAGATAACTTTGCTTAGAAAGGATAAACAATGAAAGCTTAAATGAATCATTCACTGATTTCTACAGAGTTTTGCTTCAGAGTTATTCTCATTTTCTTGTTATAATTTCGTCGTTTTTTTCCTGTAGATTCTTCCTTTTATAGACTTTAGTGAATGATTTGTTACGGGATTAGTGTTAAGTCCTTGAAATAACCATTGTCTCACACTAGGAGATAAGGTTACGTAACATACTCTGATTCGAGATGAAAAGAACAAAAGTATAGAAGCCACATGTGTTCCTTGTACTCAACGAAAGCGACCCTTGAGGAATATTCTGTGTAGATATTCTATTCTCTTCTCTTCTGTCACTTTCTTAAATTCAAATGTTAACCATTCAAATGAAGAGAGACAAACTGGTATTTCATAAGAGAGAATATGTGTACTTCCCTTTTTGATTGATATAACTTTTTTTAACTTTGTTGGATGCAAAGTATGTATGAGACTTATACCAATTGGACACGAGTGTTAAACATACTTAGTGTGTAACAATGGTTAATATAAAGGAGTGGACTCTCTTGGTCTTGTAGCGCATTAGACGCTGATTAATAATTAACAAAACATATTCCTCTTTAAGTATGTACGAGATATGTAGATCACATTAACTTTAGTAAAGTTGGTCATGTTTATTTGTCATAAACTCATTAATATATCAACAATTTATACTCTTTGTTAATAATCAAAATCTAAGGTGGGTGTGAATGGTTGTCTAGACCTAACAATTTCTTCCTTTTTAATGATGACAAACAATATACATTTTGACTAACATAAAAACATAGAGATAAAAGTGTAATATGATTATGAGATGTGTAATGCATTTAAAACATAGTGCTAAAACATGCTAGCATATATTTGTATGGCAACGGAAAACAAAACAAAATACTCCAAAACCACTTTTTGTATTTATTTATCAATGCTTACAATCAAAATTCCTTCTTCTCCCCCTTTTGTCATAAATAAAAAGACAATGAGTTTGTAGAGAGAAATAATGATGGACATCATAGTCAGTCTTGAACTAGTGGTGGCGGTGGAGGTAAAGATGGTGGAGGTGAAGGTGTTGGTTCAATGGACAATGGTATTGGTTCAATGGATGGTGGTGTTGGTTTAAGTGTTGGGGATATAGGTATAGGCATGGGTGCAAGTGCAACAACAACTCTTAGCATAAATATTTTAGCCTATTGAAGGTTCTAAAGAAGAACAATGCCAAGGTTGGAAAATGGGGTAGTGATCACATTTTGCATGGAGAGCTTGAATTACTTGTTTTCTTGCCTTTGTCGTTCTGCAAATGATTCCATGGCTTGACTAATCATGTCTTGCACTTGATCTCTAGTTACAATAATGTGGTGTGCATAGTTGAAAGGAGCAAGTCCTGAGGTGGTGAAGTAGATAATGACAATATCAAGTTCACCCTTCTCTCTTGATGTAGCTTCATTTAAGGTTGTGGACTGCTTGGACGTAGGTTCCTTGTCTTGATGGACAACCTTATCAGCTATAGCTGCATTGTACGCCTTTGGAGTTTCATCCATGATACCGGTGTTAGTAAGATCAGTAATGATCCCACATACAATGGTATCATCCACAACTTTAGTAGAAGTTTCAACTTAGGTGGAGGCAACATTTTCCTTCATGGCAGCAACAACCAAGGTTTCTTCTTCTCGAGCCTTCTTCTCTTTTAGAGCATCATGGATTTGAATCACATGATCTACCATATTTTTTCACTCATTTTAAAGAGATTATAAGTTCCTTCACATTGAATAGTAGGAAAACATAAAAGGCGCTAAATGAATGAGTAACTGTTAGCATCCTTGGTGAAACAGACACAGGCATCATCAAAGTGATACTTCCTGACTGAATGTAACACTTGAATAATGTCATGGTGAACAACTTTATCGCTTCCATCATAACTAGAGGTGGAGACCTTCAAAGTATCAGCCCACATGATCTGATTCCAGAAGGTTCTTACATCATATTCATTTGGAGCACAAATGAACTTCTTTCCACTAAACAAGGAACTCCAGTTCCTTGGATAGTTGACAACTTCAACCTTCATCTACCTTAAGGGAATTTCTTCAATGTAATATAGCTTAAAGCACTTCTTAACGAGGACACACCTTATCAATAATTATCTTGATATTGGTGGCCTTTGAGATGTGCAAACCTGGAGGGTAGGCAGTGGCTTGATCTCTCATATACATTTGTGCATAAAGGTTGCCAAGAAAGTAGTAATCTTATGGAGACAGGTCAAGATCTGCTAGATGTATAGTTAAGAGCTTTGTAAAAGGCATCCACAAATTAACCTTCTTCTGAAACTCGCTCTTAGGTGGTTTCACTTCTTGTGAAGGGTCCCTCATATGTTTTTCAAACTAATCCCTAGGGATATTATTCTGGGTGTTCTTCTTATTTTTGCATTTCTGAAGGTTTCTCTAAGTGACTACAGGTGTAACCTCAGTTGATGGATAGACTCTTTGTTGAGTTCCAGGAGCAAGTCAGTGTGGTTGCATCTTTATAACTTGTGATTACACTAGACATGTCCATTGGGGAGGTTGTAGATGAACTATGACATATGATGGAAGAGTCGTGAAGGCCTCAAATAGTGTGTTCACATAGTCATGTCTCGTCTATGTTGGTGCTTGTATTGTGATGATTTTCCTAGGAGTGGGTTCAACATGATGATCTTAGAGAAGGAAGATGCAGATAATTGATTACTTTCAATACATACTAGAGGAAACCTCTTAGCATTTGTCAATGATTCCTACTGTTTATTAGGGAGGTGAATGAGGGATGAAGGTGGATGTTGTTTTGGTGTGGGAGTTGGACGCTTTCAGAGAGGGGAGACAAGAGTTTCATCAGTTGACTCATTATCTGAAGAAGATGAAGTTGGATTCTCCTTGTTGCCAGTGAAGGAGATTGTCCATTCCTTCTCACCAAACTTGGGATTAGCTTTTGTAGCCCGTGCCTTGATTCATCTTAGGATGGTGGATGGAATGAAAAATTCTTTAACTTCAGGAGTTGGTTGGACTATTTTTTGCTCTTTTTGGGTAGGGACAACTTGGGTGGCAATCTTTTGCTTTTGAAGAGCTATCTGCACAAATCCCTCATCCTCTTCATCAGTTTCACTTAGGTCTTTTCAACCTTTGTGGTATTATCTTTTCTTCGGTTGGACACTCAAGTAAGGACGCACTGGACTATTCATGTCTTTTCTTTGTCTTGTGCTCCCTTACAATTAGTTCCTCCTCCTCTTCTTCCATTTGTGATTGTTTCCTTGCCTTTTTTCTTTTTTTATTATTCAGTTATAATTTTTTGAATCTTCTTGGCAATGCCAAAGTTGCTGAAACCTTTATCTTCATTAGTGATAGCCTTAACAAGCCTCTTCTGCTTCCTCTTGTTTATTGCGTCCAGGTCCACCTGAGGAGCTTGCTTGAGGTTCTGTTCTAAAGCAACTTTCGTAGCTTTCAAGTTAGTTTTGCTGAATTTTTGTTGTTTAGAAACAACTCAACCATTGGCAATAATGATGTGCTTAGAGTCATTGTCCATCTTGTCAAAGATGTGAAACGCCTTGATCCCAGAGCATCTTGTTGATTAAGGCAGCGTAGCAGATGTTGTCTCGACTACCTAAGCCTTTCAAATTCCTCATAATGTTGATGTAGATAGTGTTAAGCATGTGAAATGGAATATTCTCCATCAAGTGAAAGAGCACAAACTTGTGAAGATCTGATAGAGATGTCTTTGATCTTGTTTTGTGGAGAACACTTTTATTAAGCATGTTGGCCTAAATCTTGGCCCTCTCACGCATCAGAATATAGACTATAGTTTATTGGTCACCGACTTTGTCAATATTCTCCTTGTACAGAGCCCTTGCAACATGAGTTATAGTTTTTCTCCTATCCTTCTTAATGGGTCCTTCCTTCATGAAGGCACCCAGTGGCCTTGACAATCGAGTCACTTGAAAGCACCACCTTGGTTCCCAAAACCTTGGACACAATAACCTTGCGATTTGAAAACTCAACATTCCTCCAATATGTTTTGATAAGTTTTGGATAGATGGTTTGAGGCTCGTTGAAGAAGTGTCTCGCTCCACAAAAGAGAAGTGTCTCGTTGATTTTGAGACCAATCCTCTCAAGTTTTTGAATATCGAAAAAATGCTCAATATAAATTGAGGGCTCATTGTCAGTATGTATGATGGTTATCACTATGATTTGAATGATCTCGACACCAAATGAGTTAGAAGTAGCCATTGCAAATAGCTGAAGTATGTTTAGAGATAGGGTTTTTGTCTCAGTGAGGAAGATGAAGTGTTTTTACAGCTAGAGTGAGAGTGATACCAAAAGTGTCATTGTTTTAAGGATTTATTATGGGCTTTGAAAAACAATCATTAAGCCCACCATCCAAGAGCTGACTCAGCATAAAACAGTACAACATTCTTATATAGAAACATTGTGTTTTACATAATAAATATAAATGCATGAGTGAACATCCATATGTTGAATGTTGTGGGTGTGTGCTTATACTCATTGGACGATTGGTCCTCTGATGTAACAATGGACGACATATAGAAATGAATTAATTCATTAATGAACACCACTCCAAGGTGATTTCTTAGCAAAATCAACCTTTCCTCATTTAAGGATTTTGTGAAAATGTTTCTATATAAGAATGTTGTAACATATTATTGGATTTTTAGAAAGACTAATAACAACTTTATTATCGCAATAGATGGGAATTTTACTCTCATAGATGTTGTAGTCTTCAAGCTGGTTCTTTATCCAAAGAAATTGAGCACAATAACTTGATACTGACATATATTTAGCTTTAGCAGTGAAAAATGTAGTTAATCCTTGCTTCTTGCATATCCATGCAACTAAGTTACCACCAATAAAGTGACAACTTTCTCTTGTGTTTTTCTTTTCAACTTTGTCACTAGCATAGTCAGCATCACACAAACTTCTGAGTTTGAAATTTTCTCTTCTTTTTAATAGTATACCAAGATTAGGGGTTTCAATTAGATATCTAAAAATGTGTTTAACTAAAATTAAATGGACTTCCCTTTGTTCTTGTTGAAATCTTGAACATAGACAAACACTGAACATGATATCAGGTTTGGAAGCTGGGAGATAAAACAGTGACTCAATCATTTCTCTGCATTGAGTCTCGTTCACTTTTATTGATTCTTCGTCTAGTCCAAGGTATGTTGTAGGATGCATGGTTGTCTTCATTTCTTTTGCATCATTCATGTTGAATTTCTTTAACAGATCTTTCACATACTTGGTTTGGCGGATGTAGATACCATTAGGTGTTTGCATTATTTGTAGTCTGAGAAAGAATTTCAACTCTCCCATCACGCTCATTTCAAATTCTGTTTCCATTAGCTTAAAAAAATCTTTACAAAATATTTCATTAGTAGCACTGAAAATGATGTCATCCACATATACTTGTACTAATATAAACTGCGATTCATAATTTTTACAGAAGAGAGTTATGTCCACTTTTCATTGTTCAAAGTCATTTTTTAGAAGAAATTAACTTAGTTTTTCATACCAAGCTATAGGAGCTTGCTTGAGTCCATATAGTGCTTTGTTAAGTTTTAAAACATGATAAGGAAGAGTGTCACTCTCAAATCCTAGATATTGTTCAACATAAACTTCCTCTTGGATTAATCCGTTGAGGAATGCACTTTTCACATCCATTTGACATAACTTTATATTACTACGTGCTCCAAATGAAAGTAAAATTTGTATTGCCTCTAAATGAGCCACATGTTCATAGGTTTCTTTGTAATCTATGCCTTTTTGTTGTGAGTACCTTTTGGCAACTAACCTTGCCTTGTTTCTGACAACTTTACAATTTTTGTCCTGTTTGTTACGAAAGATCCATTTTGCTACAACAACTTTATTTCCTTTTGGTAGTTCTACTAACTTCCAAACATCATTCTTTTGGAATTGATCAAGTTCCTCTTGCGTAGGTTTTACCCAGTTATCATCTTGCATTGAATCATCAATATGTTTATGTTCTACTTTTGAAATCAATGTGGTATGTCCTTGTGAGCTAAGTAATGATCTTGTATGAACACGATCTTTTGGATCACCAATGATTTGAATTTCTGGATGATTTCATCTCATGATTCATCCAATGGGTTCCTTTGCCTCTTTTGGAGGTTCATGTTTTGGACACTTTAGTGTCTAAACCTTGACTAGATGTACCTTTTTCTTTTATGTTGTCGTTCAGTCTAAGGTCTACAAAAGACTCATCTAGCTCTGATAAATCTTTATCAAGCTTATTTTTGTTAAACTTGACATAAATAGCTTTTTCAACTACTAAGGTTCTTGAGTTATAAACTCTAAATGTTTTAGATGTTTAAGAGTATCCAAGAAATGCTCCATTATCCCTTCTCGAGTCAAAATTTCTCAGGTTATCCTTTGTGTTGAGAATGAAACATCTACATCCAAATGGATGAAAGTATGATATGTTGGGTTTTTGTCCCTTCCATAATTCATAATGAGTCTTTTTAAGAGTAGGTTTTATATAAATTTTGTTTTGAAGATAACATGCAGTATTCACTGCTTCAGCCCAGAAGTGCTTAGGGGTTGAATTATGACTAAGCATGGTCCTGGTTATCTATTGTATAGATTTGTTCTTTCTTTCAACTAACCTATTTTGTTGAAGTGTTCTAGGTGTGGAAAAATTGTACAGAATACCATTTTCTTCACAGAACAGTTGAAACTTATTGTTTTCAAATTCTCCTATATGATCACTTTTGATTGAAGTAAGGCATACTCCTTTTCATTTTGAACATGTTTTCAAAATTTAAAGAAGATATAAAAAGACGGATCCTTGTGGTCTAGGAACATGACCCATGTCCATTTAGAGTAGTCATCTATTATGAAAAGTCCATACCTTTTTCCACTAGTGGACATAGTTCTAGTTAGACCAAACAAATGAAGTTGTAATAACTACAAGGGTCTTGAAGTGGGAACAATGTTTTTACTAGAAAAGGAGTTTTTAATATGTTTCCCCCTCACAAAGTAAATCGTATTTATATGACATACTTGGTAGACCTTTTACAAGTTTGTTTTTTTCCTGCAATTTAGAGATTAACTTCCAACTTGCACGACCAAGTTTTTTATTCCATAACCAATGATTTTCTTTAACTGACAATAAGCATAATACCTTTTAAGATAAAAGTTCTTCCAAATTGATCTTGTAGAGGTTTTCTTTTCTCTTAGTAGAGAATAATGAGGACTCATCTTTACATTTTACAACACACTCATCCTTGTTAAAGGGTGCACTATATCCACTGTCACATAATCGACTTATGCTCAACAAATTATAATTGAGTCCTTCAACAAACAAAATATTATCAATAGATGGGTAAGGATGAATATCTATCTTACCCACTCTTGTTATTATTTCTTTTTTATTTCCTCTGAAAGTGATTGTTTCACCATGATAGGGAGTTGGACATTAGAACATACACCATGATTTCCTATCATGTGTCGTGAGCAATCATTGTCCAGGTACCATGATAGACGTTTGCTTTCTGCTATCAAGGACATCTGCAACACAAATAATCTTTTTCTTAGCTACCTAAATCTTTTTGGGTCCTTTTGACTTAGCCATAAATGTATTGGTTTCATGCATTTTAGGTTGATCTCTACACTTGAATGTCGTGTGTCCAATCTTACCATAAAAATAACAAATAATGGTGTCTTCATCATGAACATAATTCTCACTGTCATATCCATTTCCAAACTTATTTGAGGGATTTTTGTAGTATCCTAATAGTTTGTTAACATTATTTGTCCCACAAACAAAATTGGCTTATGTAGTTTTTAAGGTTCTAATTTCCTCATGATGTTTGACAACATCTTGAGGTTGACCCTTAATTTCTTGATTCCTTAAAAGCTTATCATTCAAGAATTTCACATATCTTTTGTGTTCTTCATATTCCACCCAAAGATTATGTGTACTCGTTTTGAGGTCTTCATAATCTTTGTGTGCTTGTCCACATTCTCTCCATAGATCATATATATTTTTTTTAATCATGAAGTTCATTCAATTCCTTTAGATCCTTTTGAAGATCTTTCAATTTGTTTTCCAACTCCTGAAAGTTCATAAGAAGATAGATTTTTCTTTGGCAATTGTCTCATTCTCATGATATAGCTTGGACTCTTTTTTCTTAAGAGTTGCACAAGCTCCACATGTTTGAGTGGACTCATCTAGTGAAACATTTACTTAATCTTGAAGGATTTTCTCAAGTTTCAAATGATCTTTGGATAGTTTTTTTTGAAATATTTGCGCAAGCTTTTGAAAGATTGGATGAGTTTGAAAGTAGTTCATGGTAAGCCTATTTGAGAGATTCAGGATCATCGAGAGTTACCTCATCTTCTTTATCTGATTCAAATTCTTCAGAGGTTGTATCTACCATTAGGCATAGATTGGTTTTTTCTTCTTCTTCATCCGATGACGTGTCATCCAGATCTTCCTGATGCTTATACGACCTTTCTTCTCTTTGGTCTTGTAGTGTTTCTTCTTGTCTTGAGCCTTTTTTAGTTCTGTACACTCAAATTTGAAGTGTCGGGGATTCTTGCAGTCATAGCATATTATAGAGCTTTTTGTCTTTTTCTATCTTTTCCTTGAGCACCCTTTTTCAGGAATTTTTCCATTTGGAGCCACCTTTGTTTTTCCACATCTTGCGAATCTTCCATGAGATGAAGGGGAGTTCATCTTTGTCAGAGTTTTCCTCAGATTCTTCATTAGAGGAATTATCAAATTTAAGGGCTTTGAACGAGTTTCTCGAGATGTGTTCTTTAGACGATAAGACCTTTTTATTCTTTTGGCTGTTGAGAGCCAAAGACTTCTCTCTCTTGGGTCCTTCGTTTTGCTGAAGTTCTTGTTCATGAACCTTGAGGGTACCAACAAGTTCTTCAAGGGACATGGATTCAAGATTCTTTAAAGCCCTTAGTGTTGTTACTTCTCAAATTTTTGTCAATATGATCATAGTTATCTTAAGTTCTTCCTAGAGATCTTAGTTCATTAAGAATGGTTTGAAAATGTCCGAACATACTTTGTATGTCTTCGCCTTCTTCCATAGAGAATAGTTCATACTTACGAGTGAGGAAACTATGTTTGTTCCTCTTTACCTATTACGTTCCTTCATACGTTACAACTAGTGTGTCCTACATTTGTTTGGCACTTTTGAAGCTGTGTACCTTGGTGTATTCCTCTTCTGATAGAGCCTGAAGTTGAACAGACAAAGATTTCACATTGCAGTAAGCAAGCACATTGCTTTCGACAGAGGTGAGTGCAACGAGGAAGGGGTGTGTGTGAAGGCCAAGGTTTAGGAGTGGTTGGTATCGATCAACTCACCTTTCCGCCATCGGATCAGAGGAGCAATGTCCATAATAATGGATGATGACAAAGGCGAGGGTATGAAGAAGATCGATGAAGCTTCCTACGACTTTGAGAAAGGTTTCTTCGTGTTCTAGTCATCCGTGAATGCCAATGGTTAGAGATCTTGTTTGGTGGAACCAATTGAACGATGATGATGGGAGGGAGGTCGTCGAATTAGTTATCGAAGAAGACATTGAGGAGCACCACATGGTTGAGACAAAAAGAAGAAAAAAATAATTTGGTGTAGAGGGTCGATCTTGTTATTGTGGAGATTATATTAATCTATAATGGAAAAAAAATGGTCCATTATAAATCAGTTGACCTCCTTCTCGATGCTAGATGCCCTAACATAACATGTCTCCTTACATTAGTTTTTTTTTGGATGTGTTACATTAGTTTGTTTTTCCTTAATTTTAGACATTGAAATAATCTTAAGAAATTTAAAACATTGTCATATTTTTTTAGAAAAAAGTTATTCCTAAATTAATCTTTTAAAAGAAAAAAAGAACAATTTACATGTGGTTATGATGATTTTGGTTCAAAATTTGAAAAGGTTGGTTTTAGACATTCTAAAAGAGGGGAAAAAATCCATAGGCAAGGATGTAAATGAACATTTTGATAGTATGGCAAGACAATTTACAAGTAGTCATGTTGATTTTGGTTTAGAAAACTAAACGAGGAAGGATGGATTATTCTTGATTTCTCCATGGCTTATGATTTTAAGATTATGAACACTAGTCTTACAAAGAATAAAAAACATCCAATCACTTATAATAGTGGAAGTCTAAGGTCACAAATTAGTTTTTTTTTCTTTCTTTTTTGTAAGAAGTATTGACAAAAGAGTTTATAAGGATTGTAATGTGATTTCAAGAAAGAGTCTAACTATACAACATAGAATATTGATTCTTGATGTTCATTTCAAAGGGAATAAACAAAAAAATAATAGAGGAGATACTTGGAAATCACAAGGTAATCCTAACCTCCATTTGGTACAGGATGTCTAAGAAGATATAAAAGTCATTAAGTAATCGTAGGTGAATCAAAAGGTTTTGGACCAAGATAGAAGTAATCTCGGTGATGAGACAAAAATGTTCAAGAAAAGTTTAGTAACAAAAGAGAATGTTTCAAAATCTTGAATGGATGAAATTATGTTGAAAACAAGGCAAGATATTTGTAGAAATAAAATGAGTTAATGTGTTTTCAAGAAAGGAAAGGTGAATGATTACTTTTGAAAAATGTTAGCAAAACTAATTTGTAAGTCTAATGAAATTTTTTTCAAAAATTGTGATTTAAAATTTTTTCACAAACCTTTTGAAACAAAAAGCTATCGTTTGTAAGTTTTGAGCAAAAAGAATAGGTTTTCACAAACGAAGAAGGATAAACGATCATTAACATATTCTAAAACAAGTTTTAAAACAAAATCAAATTCTAATCCTTAATCAGTTATATACAAGAGAGAATTGGAGATAAAAACACAGTTCTTGGCAACCGATCAAGTTTTCACTATCTTTTAACAAAGACACAAGTATTTTTTATTGTCACTTTTGGCTTTTACACAAAGCTTATCCCTAAGCTTTATCCAACCTAAGTATTGTTTTTTTATCAAGCCGCTTTTGGCTCTAAACAAATCATGTTAGGTGCACACTGATTTGATAATGTCTTATACACAAATATACAACTTAAGCACAGATCTTTCTACTATCAGAATATACAAGGTATTTTGAGAGTTATACAACTTATAGAAATATACAGGAATGAGAGCTTGAAGAGAGGAAAGAATATGCAGTCCAGGTTTTGTTGAACAAGTGGTCTCAATAACTTAAGAGGGGGGTGAATTAAGTTTCAAAATTTTCCACTAACAAACTTTTAATCCCTTTCTAAATAGCAGGCTCAAAATGCAGAAGAAGAAGCAACAATCAATTTAATAATGTTCTTTAAACATGCAACAAAAAATTGATTGCAATAACATAAATGAGATAAGGGACGAGAGAAATGCAAACTCGATTTATACTGGTTCGACCACTTCCCATGCCTACGTCCAGTCCTCAAGCAACTCACTTGAGATTTTCACTAACTTTGTAAAAATCCTTTTTACAACTTCTGAACACCTGAGGGATCCCTTTCCCTTGTGTTAAGGAAACTTAGAATTCAAGAGACAACCAGTCTCTTGATTACAACTGACTTTCTGAGATAAACAGAAAGATTTCTCTCCTTTAGAGTGATAATACAATTTTGAAGTTCTTAGAGGAATTTCTCTCTTTTAGAGATGATAATACAATTTGAAGTTCCTGGATGAACTCTTAATAGATTTGCAAGTGTTTGCCCAAGAGTTGTTAAGAGAACATTTGGCAATGAAGTTCTCTTAGAATATCTCTCTCTTGCTTTTTGAAGTCAGACACACATATGTATAGGCCCTTCGTGCCTTTTCAAAATGGTTTGAAGAGATGTGTCTTTTAAAAAAGCTTTTTATGAAATTCTTCACTGATAATCAATTACAGGTTTCTGATAATCGATTACACAATTATATTTTGAAGGGTCATGACTTTTCAAATTGAATTTCAAAGAGTTCTGTTGCTGGTAATCGATTACACATCAATGGTAATCAATTACAACTTTTAAATTCAAATTTCAAAACCCTTCTAAAAGCTGATTTTTCAAAATTGTCTTCTAGTAATCGATTACCAGAGCCTTGATATCTTGGAAACACTTTGTTTTGAGACAAAAGCTTGATCTTGAATTAATCTTGAAGCAATGCTTGTTTGTTGAAGCAACCTTGTATTATTCTTGAAGCAATGCTTAACCTTTGAATGTTTGTTGAAGTAATCTTGAAAGCAACCTTGTTTGATTATTCTTTGACATCATCAAAATCATGTATTCATACATTCGCAGGTTTGTATCTTGAGCTCTTCAAATATTCTAGTATGTATAGACTTCTTTAGTAAGTAATCGTTATCTCTAAATGGTCTTCAAGTGCATTTGAAGAAGGTGTCCTTTGGAGCATTAAATGAACATCCATTCCATGTTGATACACCATTCTTCTTATCTTTCTTGAGCCACGGTTCTATAGGTGGCTAGAATGGTCAAATCAACTTTACGTTTAGAGCATGTCTGCACAACAGTTGGCAACAATTGACATGTCATTTTAGGTTAAGAGAGAGTTTAATCTTAATTTTTTTGTTGCTTTCTTTACTTCGGCAGATCCTAGGAAAGATGTTCAAACATTCTTTGCAAATAGAATAAAAAACACAAAGCTTAACTTGATCTTAAATGTTTATTAGATCTTAGCGTCTATCTGTTATCGTCTTGTTCATTAGACGCTGGTTCAATGCTATTGTCTATTGGCAAATAAGACACTACTTTTGAAACGAAGTATTTATTTGCATCTAATCAAAATTTGATACAAGTTTAAAATTTTGAATTTTTTAAAAGTGTGAGACGAAATGTCTTAATTAAAAAATGAAAGACTAAAATCACAAATTTTAAAAAAGTGATAGATGAAATGTTTCAATTAAAACATGGAGGGACTAAAATTACAAATTTAGGAAAATATGAGGATAAAATTATATTTTAATATCTTGCTTATATTTGATACTAGAAGGTTGTATTTATGACGATATTGGTAATGAGTCATGGTGATGATGATTGTAGTGACCATGACAACAATAATAACAATGATCATGGAGTGGTGGTGATAGTGATCATGATGACAATAATGATTATGATTTAATGATAATTTCAAATAAATAATGTAATAATTAAGATATTTTAAGAAGTGATAATTGTATTCTTTTAGAGATTTAATTTTTAATAGATATTTTTTAAAAAAATTTGATGCTCATGGGAGGTTTTAATAAATTCTTACATTTCTAATGTATATCTTTTGTTTTAATTTAAATATTAAGATTAATTCATTCTCTCTCACATATATATATTCTCATATGATATATGATAGATCCTATATACACACAAAATTATGGATAGGTATATTGTTTTTAATATATGAGAATCCTACATATCATCAGGAAATATGATGCTCATCCTTGTCTCAAAGTCTACTTGTAGATAATTTGTACCCATATCTTCGTTTTTGTGGGAAAAAGATCTTCAAACTCGAGGACTCAAATGGAGTAGTCTGTGTTTACAAAATCCTCGTATTTTTTTTTTTGGAAGGCACAAAATCCTCGTATGAAAAGATTTTTTTTTTTGTACACTGAATTTTTTTTGGTACAAAATTAAAAGCTGGTTGAAATAATATGTGAGATATACACTTTATAAGTTATCTTATAAACACATCTTTTTTATAACTTGGTACAGTAAATATATCTCATCAATCAATAACGATTAGTTTTAATTTACAAAACAAAAACAAGTAATAGTTACTTTTTTACTTTTAATATTATCACTTCGTGGATATATGTGTATTTTTCTTTTTCTTTCAAACAAGCAATCATCAATTTTGGCCATCTAACATTACGAAAAGGAACTTATTTGTTCACTTGGAAAAATAAAAAAACTGTCCTAGCCAACATTGTGTCTTTGACTATGAAAACTAGTCCCCATTCAAAGCAGTTGTCATTTGAAATATGTATAATGAATCAAAAATATTAAAAAATATATATGCTAATAAAAATAAAATTATTTAAATATATCATTTTTATTTTATTAATATTAATAAGAATAAATATAAAAATGATTAATAATTTCCCAGTTTTTTAAAATAATGGATAAATTTATGAAAGAGAAAATGATAAATAATTTAAATAAACTAAAGACGTTTAAAATGATCATAATTATTTTTAAATAGAGTAATAAATGAATATTCACAAAAACTTACGCTAACAAGGCCAAAATCTATAGAAAACAAATAAATTTTAGCTTAATCTATAGATATCACTATATTAAATACGGAATTCGATGTCTTGAAAGCACAAATAAATGTTTGCTTAATCTATAAATATCACCATATTAACTATCTAATCAAAATGATACCTCAAAAGATAAAAAGTAGTGTCAAAGCTTAAAAGGGCAACAAAATCCCAAGATGGGAAATTGCTTATGTACTACTTTATATATAGTGGCAATACCCAATAGGTTTCCATATGCCAGGGTGCTTTATATCATTATACTAGTAATTAATCACGGATAATTTCTCAATTAGGTCAAGTTGCAATAGAATAATCAAAAGTTGCCTCCTTACCTTTGTTATCGTTCTCAACAATTAATAGGTTAAGACATTTTACGACACATTCTTTTCAACTTAATTTTTATTAAAAAAATACATTTACTCTTTATTTAATAGGATTAACATAAAATTTATATGTTAAAATTTCTAGAACTTATTCCTGAATAAAGTCAATTTGATGTTCGAAAAAAATCACATGTCTTTATTTCATTTAAGAATTTAATGATAAAGATATAAAAAAACTAAACTGAAGTTATTTTTCTAAAAATTATAAGTTATATTTTATTAATTTGTTTTTAATTTCTAAAATTTAAATAAATTTAAATTACTAATCGTTAGTGTTGATATTGGACAAAATTTAAGTCTATACAACTTTATTTTAATAATTTTAACTTATGTTTAGAAACTATTTTAACTATATTTAACTTATAAGCTACTTTTTTCTTCTATTTTTATCCTTATTAATTTATTTTATTTTTTAATTTTAGAATTTTTTTTATATTTATTATTTAATTTGTTAAACATTTTCAATTCAATAAACTAGTTTATAAATTTTTAGTTTCTCAACTTCTAATTTTTAATTTAATTTTTTTAACTAATTCACAAGTTTTCAGCTAACTCATTAATTAATTTTACCCATCATACACCCTATATAACCTTTTTTACAAACAAACAAGAGGATAAAATTTTAAAAAAGTAAAACCGACGGTGTAATAAAAAATAAAGAAAGAAGAATATAAATTTATAAAAGAAATACAAATATAATCGATTAATTAATTATGAGTCTACAACAAGTCTGTGAATTTCTCTGACAAACCCTAGGTAAAAAAATAATCAACAATTCCATTAGATTTGCGCCGGGACTACTTCAGAAAATGGAGAAGGATTTCATTTGACCGTAAAACCAACCAACATAAAAATTAAAATTTTATTTATCCAATAACATAAATTAGATTACTGTTAAAAAAATAAAAATAAATACTAGTTGACACACAGGTGACAAGGCCTGTATTCCTCAGTGAAATGAAATGATTAAAAGTTTAAATTTAGACTCGGGTATGAAATATGTCGGATAAAAATATTGAATGTATATTTATTGTTCTTTATGGATTAGTCACGTCTTCCCACAATTAATATACTTTGTATGAATTCTACGATAAAGAAAAAACTTGATTAAAAACATAAATATACCACCTAATCATCCTCCTCTCTATTTAATAACAAAAATAACAACACCACCATATATGGAGGAGTTACTTACTGCTCCTTCATCAGACAACAACCTCATTCATTCCACTCACTATGCATATCAACCAACGGTGACCGTTGGATCTCATTCTCCCATGACTCCTTAGTGTTAGAATAAATGTAAGGTAAAATTAAAAACATCATTTATAAGTGAAGAGAAGACCCATACCACTTGACTCTTGATGTTTTTGGTTAAAAGTGAAGAGAAGACCCGTACCACTTGACTCTTGATGTTTTTGGTTAAAGTATGATGTCAAATTCTATTGCTCATGACTCACAGATGAAATGTGTCTCACAAATGGAGTCGAGTTTCCTTATGTATATCTCCCCTCCGATTTCCCAACATTTATTCCTCTTCCTTCTTAAACACTCTTCTTATTCCTTAATGTTTTGAGTTAAAATATAATATAAATTTTTTATGTGATTGCTCATCACTCGGAGAGAAGAGCAGCGTGTCCCTTAGATGGAGCGGAGTTCCTTTATGTACATCTCCCCTCCAATTCCCCAACATTTACTCCTCCTCCTCCTTAGACACTCTCCTTTGCTTCACTCACACGATTCTTTCTTTCTTTCTTCGCTTCCACCTTTTTCCCTTCACTCCTTTATTCTTCTTCGGATCGGAGAGTAACTCACACACTCTCATCCTCAATGCCACTTTCCTCTGTTTTCATTCTCCTCACCAATTTCCGCTTCTCTCCCGAGGTACTCTAATAACACTCTATTACATTATTATTCTGTTTATTTTCAATACAAAACTTAGATGCAGTTCCTTAAGTACTTAGTACTTTCCGTACTATTCTCCCATCAGAATTGAAGTTTCATTTCAATAATAATACGTGAATTTGCTATAGTGCTGTGACGTTTATTATTACGCTGATTACCGAGATGAAACTCCAATTCTGATCGGATGATAGTGCCAAAAAAGTATAAAAGGAACTGCTGCATCTAAGTTTTTGTCCTTATTCTCTGATCTTGTTTTTGTTAATTAATGTTATGTTGATTTTACTTGTCTAATTCACTGGCATTGGATTTGGTGTGTTGATGAAGCAGATCTCGAGCGTGTAACAGTATAATAATAATAATAATAATAATTTATTGGTGAGAAATGAGGTTGTGGTGGTTTTTGGAGTTTGGGTGTGTATTTATAGTAGTTCTTCTGTTTGGCCTTGTAAAATTTGGGAAGGCCGAGGTTTACATAGTCACCGTTGAGGGAGAGCCTATCATAAGCTACAAGGGAGGAATCGATGGCTTTGAAGCCACCGCGGTGGAATCTGATGATGATGATGATGAGAAGCTTGATTCCACAAGGTATATATAGTGTTTTGTTTGATAATATTCTTCTAAACTTTTTTAAATTGTTCTGTGTTGTGTTATTCTTACTGGATATGGGAATCAAGTTGTTGAATTTGTTATTTGCCTGTGTTTTTAAATTGAATTTTTAATGAAGTATGTTGAGGTGAGAAATTTGTCAACTATTGGTCAAATAAATAAACTGTATTTATACAATTTTTATGTACAAAATTTTATACAATAAAGAGATATGGGAAGAGAAGAGAGGGAGGTGTAAAATAAAATGATGATGTAATGCTGAGAAATTAAAAAACAAAGTGTTGTAAAATTTTGTTTAATTAAAGGATGATATAACTCTTTCTAAATATAATAAAGTGGTGATATTCCTATAGGGTGGTGAATTGTGAATTCGGCTTTTTTTTTTTGTGTGTGCCTGTTTTATTCACCGCATGACTCTGTTTTTTACAAAGTTTTTCGCTTTACATAAATTAATGGCAAGTGCGTTGTGAATCGAGGACTGTATGGTGATTTTTTTGGTTCAATTTTTGTGCTATTTTAATCATGTTTCAGTGAGGTGGTGGTTTCTTATGCTCGGCACCTTGAAAAGAGACATGACATGCTTCTGGGGATGCTGTTTGAGCGTGGGACATACAACAAGCTCTATAGCTATAGACACCTTATAAATGGGTTTGCAGTTCATCTTTCCCCAGAACAGGTGATGTCTCGTATTGTTATCTTTTTAGTTTTTACTGTGATTTCGTTTAATAATAGTATGTTTTGTTGTTTTTGAACTTCATGTAAGCATGTTTTGTCCTCTTATATTAGTAGGCAGAAACTCTTAGACATGCTCCTGGGGTGAAATCTGTTGAGAGGGACTGGAAAGTGAAGAGGCTCACAACACACACCCCACAATTTTTGGGGCTTCCAACTGGGGTGTGGCCAACAGGAGGTGGCTATGAGAGGGCTGGAGAAGACATTGTGATTGGATTTGTGGACTCTGGGATCTACCCTCACCATCCAAGTTTTACTACTCATAATACTGAACCGTATGGTCCAGTTTCGAGGTATAGAGGAAAATGTGAAGTTGATCCTGACACTAAAAGAAGTTTCTGTAATGGGAAAATTATTGGAGCACAACATTTTGCTCAAGCTGCAATAGCTGCTGGGGCATTCAACCCTTCAATTGATTTTGATTCACCTCTTGATGGAGATGGGCATGGGAGGTTAGGCCCTCTTTCCTTCTTTATTAACTTCTTCACTTGGAAGTAGGAGTTCTTCAGATGCTCTCTTTATAAGGGGGCCTGTGCTCAAAAAATAAAACAAAACTATTTCTATGTCTTATAAACATAGGAAATGGGTAGTACCAATTTGATAACGATTGTTCTTTTAACAATTCCCCGTTGTTCTTGCATCTTCATCTGGCAGTCATACAGCCTCTATTGCAGCTGGAAGAAATGGAATTCCTGTGAGGATGCATGGACATGAATTTGGGAAAGCAAGTGGAATGGCTCCCCGTGCCAGGTGAGGAATGATGCCCCCCTAATTGTTCAACTTTTGATTAAAACCGGGAACTACTTGATGTTTTTTGTCTTCAGGATTGCAGTGTACAAAGCACTCTATAGACTCTTTGGAGGATTTATTGCAGATGTAGTTGCTGCAATTGATCAGGTATGCAACTTTACTGTATGTTTATGACTTTATGTTGGTGTTTTTCTCACAATGTTTCATTGTCCTTCAACACATTGATGTCCGAAATTTATTTTTGGCTCATTGACTCTGGATGAAAATCTCTCTGATACCAAGTCACTGATCTTGAGACAATACACTGAATTGCATATAAGATATGCTTCTTCAGCACTCAGCAGTCTTTTTATTTTTGAGCAATAAAACTCTAACTTAATAACTAAACATTCTAGTTCAACATAAACAATCAGTTATACAGTCTTATATTTTTCTAAGTGTTAGTATTTTATCTCAAGATGCCTTAATTATTTATATTTGAAAACGAACAGGCTGTGCATGATGGGGTGGATATACTCAGCCTTTCAGTTGGACCAAATAGTCCTCCATCAAACACCAAAACTACATTTTTGAATCCTTTTGATGCTACACTTCTTGGAGCAGTGAAAGCTGGTGTGTTTGTTGCACAGGCTGCGGGAAATGGTGGTCCTTTTCCTAAGTCATTAGTTTCATATAGTCCATGGATAGCAACTGTAGCAGCAGCAATTGATGATCGTAGATATAAAAACCATCTGATCCTCGGAAATGGAAAAATCTTAGCCGGACTTGGATTGTCACGTGAGTTTTCCAACTTCCAACTATGTTTATTAGGATATGTTGTTCTTAATCATGCACTGGGACATGGAGATAAAATGCTGATGATTATGGTGGAAATCTATCTTATTTGTAGCTGGTGAAGGTAAAGAAAAAAAGTTTAAAAAAAAAAACACGTTGTTCAGGTAGAATTAGTCTTCATTTTACTGCTTTAATTAAATGATTAATTCAGCATTGTTCTTATGGGTTCAGCTATAAATGCCGTGAAGGTGGGAAAGCAAATTCATGAGTTGTTTCTAGACAAATAAAGTCTCTTTAGTGTTCTGCAAATTTTATGCTTATGTGCCAAAGCATATTTATGGTTGTCCCCAATTCATTTGATATGTTCTAGTTTTCTTATATACTTTGTCTGTTGCTAATGGGTTTTTGCAGCTTCTACACGTTTAAACCAAACATACACATTGGTTGCTGCAACTGATGTGCTTCTAGATTCTTCAGTTACGAAGTACAGCCCCACTGATTGCCAGAGACCAGAACTTTTAAATAAGAACTTAATAAAGGGAAATATTCTTCTCTGTGGCTATTCTTACAATTTTGTTATTGGTTCTGCATCAATAAAGCAAGTCTCAGAAACAGCAAAGGCCCTTGGAGCAGTTGGGTTTGTTCTTTGTGTTGAAAATGTTTCTCCTGGAACAAAATTTGATCCAGTCCCTGTTGGCATTCCTGGGATTCTTATCACAGATGCCAGCAAATCAAAGGTACTTGAATCACATCTAGGTAGATAACGATGATGAATGCTAACTGTTTCCATCTGTTTTCTTGTAGCCGATGATTTACTACACAGCCTAATTCAGCTGCTGTTTTAATCTCCTTTTTGTATGGTTTCATCAATACTTTTTTATGATCACAAAGTATGTTCTATTTATAACTATTTGGAACATGCAAATTCTTTTTTTGCAGGAACTGATAGATTATTATAATATCTCCACACCAAGAGACTGGACTGGAAGGGTGAAGACTTTCGAAGGTACAGGTAAAATTGAGGACGGTTTGATGCCTATTCTCCATAAATCTGCACCACAAGTAGCAATGTTTTCGGCTAGAGGACCAAATATAAAGGACTTTAGCTTCCAAGAGGCAGATCTTCTCAAACCAGATATATTAGCTCCTGGTTCATTGATTTGGGCTGCTTGGTCTCTAAATGGAACCGATGAGCCAAATTATGTTGGTAAGTAATGGTTTGACTAATTTGCCTCTTAATTGTTGATGTTTGAAAATTTCTGCCTACTACTAAAGTACTAAACAATTACCTCACTACTGTGCTTAGCTTAGGTAAATAAGGAATGAAGGTTTCTGGGTAGAGTAGAGGTATTAGGTTCAGTTAACAATATCCAAAAAAAGAAAAAAAAAAACCCTTCAATTTTGTTAATAGAAGCTACTTCTTTGAAGGACTGTTGGACCCTACACATGGCAGGGCTCCTTAGTATTATTGGAAGAATTATTGCATGAATAAGCACGGAACTTATAGAAGAAAAACACTTGATAAAAGATATCATCATCAAAATACTATAGAATTTGATTTATTTAAGCAGTTTTTGCTTGAGCAGGAGAGGGGTTTGCAATGATATCTGGGACTAGTATGGCTGCACCACATATAGCTGGAATTGCTGCTCTGATAAAGCAGAAACATCCACATTGGAGCCCTGCTGCCATTAAATCAGCCTTGATGACAACATCGACCACTCTAGACAGAGCAGGAAATCCTATTCTAGCACAGCTATATTCTGAAACAGAAGCTATGAAGCTGGTCAAAGCCACTCCTTTTGATTATGGGAGTGGACACGTTAATCCCAGAGCTGCCTTGGACCCTGGCCTCATCTTTGATGCAGGTTTGTTTACCTCCTCTCTCTAATGTAACTATTTTGTTTGTCTTGGCACGTTTGTGTTCTGAGTTGACCATTAAATTTTGAATTTTGTTGTATCTGAGA
Organism: Glycine max; assembly: GCF_000004515.6. NCBI lineage: Eukaryota > Viridiplantae > Streptophyta > Magnoliopsida > Fabales > Fabaceae > Glycine > Glycine max. Next base: position 14,304,192 of record NC_038251.2, on the reverse strand, counting down.
ATCAAGGTAAGTAAAATTCAGGAATTTCTGTGACAAGAAATTGGCATTGGGTCCAAGTCGCAACAAAATTTTTTAAAACAAAATAGAAAATTGGAATGTGACCAAATTATTCATGATCAAAGTTTTAAAAAAGACCCATAACCACCATTGTGGCCACAAAGTCAAGCTTTTTGAGGTTTCCATTATCGCTGTGACTGCATTAGGAGATGTAATTAAACGGTACCATAAAAGAAAAGTCACTTACGTAGGGTTAAAACAGTTACTCTAAGTTATTGTTGTTCCTTTATTTGTATCAAGAGTTCTCTTGAAATCATCCCTTGTTAAAATAAGTTCTTAAATATGCCTTTCAAAAGGTGTGGAAGTTCTCTTTCCTGTATTATGCATGTGTTTTTAGTGTACTAAAAGCAATGTCTTCCTGTAATCAATTCTAGCATCAAAACAAGAAAAACCAACAAAAAAGAATCTGCTTAGTTAATTTGCTAATCATTTTGCAGGATACGAGGATTATCTAGGGTTCTTGTGCACAACACCTGGCATTGATGTTCATGAGATAAAGAACTACACAAACTCCCCATGTAACAACACCATGGGCCACCCATCAAATCTAAACACTCCCTCCATTACAATTTCCCATCTAGTAAGAAGTCAAATTGTCACACGCACTGTGACAAATGTTGCTGATGAGGAAGAAACCTACGTGATCACAGCCAGGATGCAACCAGCAGTTGCCATTGACGTGAACCCTCCAGCAATGACCATCAAAGCCAGTGCATCGCGTAGGTTTACTGTGACACTCACTGTTCGCTCAGTGACAGGAACCTATAGTTTTGGAGAGGTGCTAATGAAGGGAAGCAGAGGGCACAAGGTGAGGATCCCTGTTCTGGCCAATGGATACTCAAGATAGCTTTAGTTTGGTCTGCAAAGAAAAGTTATGCCTGTAATATTCTTTGTAATTTGTGGAAATAAGGAAGGTACGGCGTTAGATTTATTCATGAAAATATAATATATGGTGTTGAATAGATGTAAAGGTAAGCAGGTGTAAGGAGGAGACTCCTGGTTTATTTTATTCCACATATAAAGTTTTGCTAATAACATCTTGTTATTTATTGAAATGCTTCTTCTTCTATAAGTTTTTGCATGTATCTGACCCCATCTCCCACAGTCAATTGCTTATAGCCGGTTGCAATACAAGATAATATTTAGAGTTTGACACATCATATAAGTTGTAAAGAGACAATATTTAACTTGAGAGTGGTTCATTATCAACATACCAACCAAAAACTTGATCCCTATTTTCTTCAACCTAGAGACCGCAACTCTAAGCAAGCTATAATTCAGTAAGCTTCAAAACAAGTGATTGAACTAAAAGTTATTCGAAGCATTTAAAATTCCACGATTTCTTAATACATCACAAACCATAAACATCTAAATCTATTTGAACAACCCGTTTTCATCAAACCTCTTAATGAACCAACAAACTTCAATCTGTTTTAGATCCATCTCACATTCTCACTTCAACTTGCCATAGCCTCTGTTAATCATTGTTGAAGATATACTTTTGTAACTGTATAATATTTTATTTTTTAATTTTTAAAATAGGATTTAGTAAATAAGTTGGTTTCCTATATTTTAGGAGTAAGTCAGTTTTAATGGATTAGCCTAGTCAATAAGTGGTTCCTATCTTTAAGGAGTAAGTTGGTTTTAATAATCTGTTTTGCTAATATCTTATTATTTAATTAGTTTATCTTTTGTTATTTATTGTATTGCTACTGAGAACAATTTGAATTAGAATAAAATAATTCTATTTCCTCCACATATGTATTGTCTCTCTTCTCTCCTCTGTTCTTTATAATTTCCTCCACAAAACCAACAATTGGTATTAGAGCCTTATTCTTACGGGACTTGTAGCATGGAAGGTGAAACAAGTTTTTCCCACATAACTCTCCCAATCTTTGATGGAGAGAATTATGATCTTTGGGAAGTGAAAATGCAATCCTACATGGAGTCTTTGGATTTGTGGGATGGTGTGGAAGAGGATTATGAAATATATCCGCTGCCTGAAAATCCCACCATGACCCAAATTAAAAATCACAAGGAAAGAAAGATGAAGAAGACAAAGGCGAGGTCATGTTTGTTCACTGGTGTTTCAAAAATGATATTCATCAGAATCATGACTCTTAAATCACCCAAAGCAATTTGGGATTATCTAAAAGAGGAATACACTGGAGATGATAGAATACGAAGCATGCAAGTGCTGAATTTAAGGAGGGAATTTGAACTTCAAAGGATGGAAGAGTCAGAGACAATCAAAGAATACTCAAACAAATTGTTGGGTATTGCCAATAAGATAAAGTTGTTGGGAAGTGATTTTGCTGATTCGAGAATTGTAGAGAAAATTTTGGTAACGGTGCCAGAGAGGTATGAAGCATCTATAGCTTCATTGGAGAACACAAAGGATCTGTCGAAAATCACATTGGCAGAAGTGCTACATGCCCTGCAAGCTCAAGAGCAGCGAAGGTTAATGAGGCAAGATCGTGTTGTTGAAGATGTTTTGCCCGCCAAACATCATGGATTTGATGAAAGCAAAAAGAATTTTTTCAAGAAGAATCAGCCAGCAAGCAGCGAAAATAGTGCAAACAACCAAAACAAAGACAAGGATAAAAAGAAAAATTATCCACCTTGTCAGCATTGCGGAAAATTGGGTCACCCACCATACAAATGTTGGAAACGGCCAGACACAAAGTGCAGCAAGTGCAATCAGCTTGGACACGAATCTATAATTTGTAAAAGCAAATTTCAGCAACAAGAAGTTGATGCCCAAGTTGTTGAGCAGGAGGGAGATTATATTTTTGCTGCAACATGCTATTCGATGAGGAGTAGTTCTAAATGTTGGTTGATTGATAGTGGTTGTACGAACCACATGACATATGATAAGATTCTATTCAAGGATTTGAAGCCAACTAATGTCTCAAAGGTCAGAATTAGGAATGGTGGCTATATTCCAGTAAAAGGAAAAGGAACTGTTGCAATTTCAACGTGTTCAAGTATCAAATTAATATCAGATGTTCTTTACGTACCTAACATTGAACAAAACTTGCTAAGTGTAGGTCAATTGATTAAAAAGGGATTTAAAGTGTCCTTTGAACATCAACATTGCTTTATCTATGACAATTTTGGCCGGGAAGTTCTAAGGGTTAAAATGAAAGGTAAAAGCTTTTCATTTGATCCAGCAGAGGAGGAGCATACAACCTATTTCACTCAAGTCACACCCACGAAACTTTGGCACAAGAGACTTGGTCATTGCCATCTTGAAAGAATGCTAAACACGAAAAAAAGGAAATATGCAAAAGAAAATTTGAAGAAGTTTCAAATGGAGGACTGCAAATCTGTTAGCACACCAATGAATCAAAAGGAGAAGTTCAGCAAGGAAGAAGGTGTTGATAACATTGATGAAGGATATTATGGGAGCTTGATTGGATGTCTAATGTATCTCACTACAACAAGGCCAAACATTCTATTTTCTCAAAAGAACAAAACTGGAATTTTTGTTGACAATCAAGTAGTCATTGTTATTGCAAACAATCCCGTGTGTCATGGGAAGACTAAACATTTCAACATCAAGGTTTATTATTTGATAAAGATGCAACAAAGTGGAGAAGTGAACTTAATTTATTGTAAGTCTAAAGATCAACTGGCTGACATGTTTATAAAGTCACTACCTATCAACAAACTTGAACTCAAAGAATTGGAGTTTGCAGTTCCAAAAGTAAGGAGGAGTGTTGAAGATATACTTTTGTAACTGCATAATATTTTATTTTTTAATTTTTAAAATAGGATTTAGTAAATAAGTTGGTTTTCTATATTTTAGGAGTAAGTCAGTTTTAATGGATTAGTCTAGTCAATAAGTGGTTCCTATCTTTAAGGAGCAAGTTAGTTTTAATATTTTGTTTTGCTAATATCTTGTTATTTAATTAGTTTATCTCTTGCTATTTATTGTATCGCTACTGAGAACAATTTGAATTAGAATAAAATAATTCTATTTCCTCCACATACATATTGTCTCTCTTTTCTCCTCTGTTTTTTATAATTTCCTCCACAAAACCAACAATCATCATCAAAGTTATTGTTTAGCCACCCCCATTCATAAACTCTACGCCATAAAGACCACCACCACCACTGTGAACAGTATCCTCTGCTTTGTTGCCCAAAAGATAAGGCATTAAACATTAGGAGATATAAAGTTAACCTAATGGTTGGGAAATGGTGAAGGGAGAAGAGAGGGGAGAGAGATCGTGAATTTAAATCCTCTCAACTGACATTTCTAACAAAACTAACAAATTAACATTTTTTGATAAAAAAAAAAGACATTAAACATCAACTATCCACATCACATAGTGCACCTCAAAGTTTTTCTCCACATCATCTTATAATTCCAAGTTAGAGAACAAACACCACATTAGTGGGTTAAAAATAAGTTAAAAGAGTATAAAGTAAGGAGGAATATGAATTCAAAAAATCAGGTATTTTTAGACAAACAAATCACTTAATAACTTCACACTAGCTCACTCTTTCATGCTTTTGGGCATGAACCCACCCACAAATTTTAATCTTTATCAGACCCTATATCCTAAGGGATAGGCTATCAGTATCATCTGCATGCCGTTAACTTAACTAGTAACAAGTGGAGGCTAGACAATGATGTTTTGCACCCACACAATCTTGTGCCCATGCCATCCTTGATATGGAATCATGTCCTTCTTGTATGGAGTTATATACGTTGCTCTTATAATCAACATTTCTGGACAAAAATTTCTAAAATGAATTTGAATTCAATTCAATGACTCTAGTTCTTAAAGGCATTGAATTGATTTCAACACTTTGAGGCATGTAATCCTCAACTCAGTCCTACCACAGAATTAGCCACTTGGGAAACAAAAGATAATTCCCTCAAGGTTCATCAAGATCATAGGCTTAAGATTTGGTTAAGTCATACTATAGATCTAAGTACAGTGTTTCTTGCTGATAAATCATACTATTGATTTGCTCAATTTAAAAGTAGAGAAATTTTATTTACTTAAAAAAATGAGGGACCAAAATTATATGTAATCCACATTAACTAGAAATGCAAAAAATGCAAGTGAAAAACAAAAACCATTCATGGAGGGGTTCGGAAATTAGCACAACCTTAATACCCCGAAGGAGGATTATATATTTTCATATCCAAAGTGCATATATATTTGAAAAAATTATAAATCAAAAAGAAAAATTAATGACGTGACATTTTGTTGAATTAGTAGCATGCACATGTAGTGATTGTAGAGTTTTTGGTACAAGTTAGTTATTTTTGTAAACTAATAACAACTAACTAACAATAACATCGAGAAAAAGACAAGTGATGTTTTGCTTTATGCATTGAATCATTGAAGACTTGGACCGCCGACAATTTATTTAACCCCAGGCTATCGTTCGTACACAATCAATTACAGGCTTCTTATATAAAATTAGATACGCTGTCCTTAAGCTTTTCATGGGCAAACATTTTTTCTCCTACGAATTTGAGTTCTTAAGCATTCCATGCACTTAGAAGAAAACAGTGTTCTTACACACTTAAAGGAAAGAAGAAAAAAAATTAAATAACAATATTTTTCTCCACCATTATTTGTTAAAATTTGTGCAATACTTAATTTATCATTTCATTTTGGCTTTTCATGAATTCTGTCAATTTTGATGTTGTGTTTGTGTGCTTCAACTCAACTTTTAAATAAAGCTCACAACTACTGGGTTTTGAAATCTTAGTATACTTTATTTTTTGTAAAATAGTTATACTTTTACTCGTTTATCATTTAATTCACGCATACACACACATATATATAAATTATAATTTTTATCGTGACAATAACTTGGTTTCTAGATTTATGAATACATTTTCTTTATTGAAGTGTTCATTTTCATACACGTTGTATATTTGTTAATATTTAATCATATTGATTGCTTATAAAAGAATTAATCATATTATATTAAGCAATTATTTCGTATAATATGTTTATGTTACTTGATAATACAAAACAATCTTTATTTCGACGATATTTAAAATTTCTAATCTTTGCTGCTTTCCCTGTAAAATTGTCTTTGCTTCACATACATATCAGGGAAACATGAAACAACCAAGTCTAACTTGCAGAAGAAAAAGGTGAGTTGAATGAAGATAAGCCAACGTGCATGGTGCATGCACATGCACCTAATCATAGAAAGTGTATTTATTTTTGTTATATCTGCACTCATTTTTGTGATAAGATTAATATTTAGATCTATAACTATCAGTCTATTTGTATTAGATATAATTATGTGCATGGTTTTCCAGTTAAAAATACTGTGATATATTTTAATACAAATCCAACATATAAAAATAAAATAAACACGAAAACAGAAGTCTTGATCACCCGTATCCATGATCGTATGAGCAGGTATAGTAAAGTAGTTGCCAGCACTCTTGAATCAGTACCCAGCCAATCAATCTCACGCACATTTTCTCGTATTCAGTGGTTAAAAAGCCCTTGGTCCTAAGACAGAGGGAAATAGTGATGTTGGACAAATGGGTGGTGGGTGGTCCTAAACTACGATTCTGATGGACATTTTTCAAAGTATCGCATATGAACAGAAACTGGGCCATTCATTAAAAAATAAATATCAAAAATATGTTTTGTTTTTTCCATTAAAAAATGAGCTAGTAAAGCGTATAAATCACTAAACTTTTTTTTACATTCTATTTCTTTTGAATAGAAAATTCTTTAATAATAAAATTGATTAATGATATATACCAACAAAGAATAATGGTTTTTTTTTTGTACTCACTGACAAATACGAATACAATAAACTGGGAAAGATTGGTTGATGACAGGTTGTTTGCACACAAATTATGTTTGTCAATTAATCATGCTAATAAGTATTCTAAACACACTTTTTAAATAAAACATTATTATAATAGTTTAATTAAGCAATTATAATAGTTAATATACTAAGAAAAAATAATTTTCATTTAAATATTTCTATTTTTAAACTTTTAATAAGTAGGCTAAGAGAAATATTCATTAGTATCTATAAAGCTTTTGCCAGTTAAACATTTTTTTTTTGTCAACGTACTTTGGTGTGGATTATCAACTCAATGATTAATTTTTGTTGAAAAATTTGACTAATTATTTTTAGTAAAATTTCTTATTCTAACTACATTTTTTTATTTAAAAAATATAAATTTGAGACCTTACTTAAAAAATTTAAACCATTGTACTTCACTCGTAGCAACATGTAAGTTTTATATAATAACTAACGAGTATGGAGTAAGTTACTAAATATGATCAATTTTGGAAAATTAACATACTAAAGTATATTGCCTCTAATTTCTGTAATATTCTCTCTTATTTCATTTAAGGGAGATATCAAAAGATGATAATAATAAAAATAAGAAAGTCTGTATAAAATAATATTAAGAAATCAATACTTTTTTAATCGAAAAATATATAATAAACTAAAATTTTACTAAAATGTTCAACATTTTTTCAAATGAAATAACATTTTTATCATCTAATATGTACAAAAATGTTTTGACTTCTTCATTGACGCGTTAGAATATTTATGTGATACCTTTAATATTTAATATTGACATTCTCAACGTGTAAATTAAAATAAATATTATATATTTTTTTGGAGCTATATGAATGGACGGAACACTAATTAGACGCTTTGTTGGAACATCAAAGCATCCACATCTCTTTATTTAGTCTTACTAATAATTACTATAAAAGAGAAGGCCAATTAAAAGTGCGCAAGCAACACTTTCTTTTTGCTCTTTTCTTTATTAACTTTTTATATTAAAAAAAGTAATCATAAGATACTTCAGTTATTCAATAATCACGAGTTTAGGTCCAAGTGTTTCTTTCCCCTTAATATTAAGTCATATGTTAGAACTTAGAAGGTTCATGCGATGATAATATCATAGCGCGTAAAATTCCTTTGACTTACGATGTTATAAATATCCAGAAAAAAAAAAAACTTCAGAATATTTTTTTCTCACAAAATGCATCTTATACTTTTTGTTATTTTATCCTTCGTGTATGATGGATCAATCATTTGCCTTGTAATTAAGAATTTTTATCTTATATGATAGTACTTAGTTTATAGACTATAGAAAATGCATAATCACAACTCACAGTCTATATAAAAACGAAAAAGACAATGAAAAAAGAAGCGTGACGCAAATCATCATACCGTTTGTGTTTTCAAAATTATCTTTGGTTATGTTTTTGTTAAGAAAAACGATGATAAATCCTATTAGCAAATTCTCCAAATATTAATTAATTACTTAAGACAAAATATATCAAATAAACAAATTAAAGTATTTAATGGTTTATGAATGTAAACAATACTTTACATTATATTTAATGATCAATTAATAATTATGAGGATATATTAAACAAATTCATTGAAAGATACATAATTATTAAAAAGCTCAAGAATTAAAAGTAAAGACAAATAATATATACATCAACATCTGCGAAAGTGTGAATAGGTAATATTGCAAACATTTAATATAAAAATAGGGAAAGATAACCACACACACATATATATACCTCCCCCACCCATTGCATGCCTTATATTGGCTCTCTCTATAAGCCTCAACGCCTTTTCATTTCCATTTCCTTATTTTTAGCACAAAAACCAAAGCACCGGACACACTCCCTCTCTTTAACATCCCATTTCTCTCTCAATCTGCACTTTCCATCTTCTTCAAAAAACTGATCTCACTTCTCGCATCCTTCAACATTTCTCTCTCTCTCTCTCTCTCTCTCTCAATCTGCTGTTTCTTCTTCAACATAGAGATGGTATGTGCTCTAATCTCTTGCTTTGTTTTCTTATATACGCACATGTTTCTCTCTGTTTCATTTTTTTTTTATAGGTAATGGTTAGTATTAAAATGTTAAGTTTGTAAATAGAAGAGATTTTTATAGAAGAGATCCAACTCACGATTTTTTTTTCTTTTTTTCTTAACAATTCAACCCATCTTATATATTGATTTCTTTCTATTTCATAGGTTTATCTTAGATTATATATATATATATATATATATATATATATACACACACACATTCTTGTATGAATTAGTTCCTTAATCTGTTTCAAATCATTGAAACTGTGAATCAACTATTAAGATTGTTCCAGTTTAATTAAAAAGTTTAATAGTTTATGATAATTTTATTTGACTCAAATATCATTGTTTCATACGGAGAATATCTGTGTTCTGTACAAAAACAAATTCTTTTGTTTCATGCGTTCTCTTATATGCATACGTTTTTTCTTTTCTCCCGAATAGATGACTGGTTTTGGGCACCTAATAAGAAGGTGGTTTAATTTTAGTCTTCTAACGGCCAAATGAGTGGTTTTCCGACGCATGCATACACTTATATATATATATATATATATATATATATATATATATATATATATATATATATATATATATATATATATATCCAATCACACATTCCCAGTTTCTGAACTTGGAAGCTAATTAATTAATCCATCTTTATCATTATATAAATAATATAACAGTTCGTTGTGTGGACGGAATATTTTACTATAATATATATTGATTCTCTCTTCAAGGCATGCATGTGAATGCGAAAAAGGAAAAAAAAAGAAGTTAATGTTAGTATTTAATTTATTGTTCCTTAGTTCACGGGCACAACGCCTCGGAATATGTCAATTTCGAGTTGGCAACCCTATAGTTGTATGTGTTTTGATTGGCTTTCTGAACTCCCTCATCTACTAGGAAAACGACGTCGTATCAAGTATCCTTGGCTGAATAGTATTATTTTTATGCAAATATATCAATCATTATCTATGCAATAAGTTACGTAATTATTGTTCTTCTCTTTTGTAAACTGAACCCACATTGTGAGCTTTTATGAAAACCCCTTTACTAAAAAAATGTGAGTTCGTTATATTTATAGAACATTGATTAGATCTTACTAAACAAAATCCAAATTACCAAAGAATTTAATTTAGTTAATTGAATATGATAAGTGGGCTATTATAAATTTTCTGGTTTTCGATGATAGAAAAAAAATCGAATTTTGATTTCTACAAGAGAAGAATTTGCCCATGGCTTTGGTTGTATATGTGACACGGTTAGACCTTAATTTGGCTATTACTTGGTGTCGGGTGGTCTTCTCCGGCTTAGGTTTATATGGTCAAATTTTGTACACTTGGATGTTGGACTGTATTTGCAATTTGCAGGCCAAGAGTGCATTGAAGTCGTCGTTGCTTTTACTTTACAACAAAGAAAACTAAACTAAGATTATTCAAGAATCATAGTTTATTTATAAGAAATGTCGTCTACACGTGTGTTACTTTTCGTATATACTACTTATATACTGTTTAATCATTACTCTATTTCTTTATCTTTGTGTCTCCAATACGAATACTACTAACGAGGAATACAAATTTGGGAAACATAAATATACATTTTTTTTTACTTTATTAAGTTATATATATATATATATATATATATATATATATATATATATTTAATTAAGTCCATTGATGGATAACTAGTGAATTTTCTTAGCATCATATGACTAAACTTCAGCTTATATTTTGATGGCCTTTACCTCTTAACCTTAGTGTTTGGGTTATGATTTATATGATCACATCAATTTTATGATCAGATGGTTAAGCTAGTAGTGTGAGTGTATTTATTTTAAATATCCTGAAATTAGGGTCCGACTCTTTACTTTGAATGAAAAAAAAAGAAAGAAAATTAAAGTCCCATAAACTACAATGATTGTTTCTATGATATGTATCATAATAATGATAACAATAATTATAGTAATTTGTTAAAATATACCAAAAGAATTGCAATTATTGCAAATATTGTACTAATCTATGGTTATTATTACCATTTAATTACCATCTTTACACCAATATTCGTGCAACTCTTTTCGGATTTTAGGATACGCGGTTTAGAAAATAAGAATGTGAAACGTAATGATGCAGATGGAAGAGAAGAAAGAAACAAAAGTTGTGCTCACAAGGCCATTAACAATACAAAGGGATTCTGATTCAGACGCGTCTTATAAAGCCCCTAATCTTTTGCAACGAATACTGAGTTTATTCGAGAATGTACGCCCAGGGTCTGATCTCACACGCTTCCAGGTACCTTCACTTCTTAGTCCTTTCACGTTTATCTTTTTCTTTTTCTTTTTGCTTAAACTTGGGGTATTCTAATTCTAGCTATGGATTCCCACATCAATTATATTGTTATCTACATTTTTGGCTTAGGAGAGCCAGAGCCACTCCTCCGGGACCAAATTAATAATGTCCCAACTACACAATAGGTCAATAGTGATCATGACGTATGGTATTTTAAAATTGTTAGAAAATCTTGTATATAAAAAACATGTAATGTCTATGCTTGGCTTCTTTTGTAATTTTTGTTAAAATAAATAAACTCTTTTTTTATTCTTTAATCAAATGCTATCCAAATTAATTTGTCAATAGAGTTAATTTTTTGGTGAGTATGGTTCGTTTTATTTACAAAAGAAAAATATTTCCATAATAAAAAAATTTGACTTAAAATGTCATATTTATGATACTTTCTCCGTCCTATTATAATTGTCGTGTAAGAGAAAAAAATTATTTCAAAATAATTATCATTTTAGCTTTTCAATGTCATATTAATTATATTTTTTTACTTATATTTCTTATAATATTAATGATGGACAATAAAATTTATAAATGAATTAATTATGATATAAGGTTTATTATGTAAAACTACTACTCTCTTTCATTTATTAATTATTATTTTTTTGCCTGTATAAAACAATATAGGATGAAAATTATAATTCGATAGAGGAAGTAAAAAGAGAAATACTAACAATACTTCTATCTAACACTTTTTTTATGATTTATTGAAATTTATTGAAATTACTAATTTTGATTGGACTTATTACTCATTTGATGACTCCCTCTCTTGATTTAGAAATGTATCCCATCAAAATTAGTGTTTTTCAATAAATTTTAGACAATCATAGAGAGAAGAATGTCGTTTGCATTACTCATTGTAAAATTTTTAGAGAGAAATATTAAGAATACACTCACTAACATACTTCTTCAAAGATAATCTCCTTTATTGTTCAAAATTTATTGGAAACAACAAAATTTTGTGGGCTCCCCCACATCATATTTAATGTTTCTATCTCATGAATTTGCATATTTAAGAAGAGTATGTTAGAAAGTGTATTCATAATCCTACTCAAATTATTAATTTGAGAATAGAGTGTGTTCCTAATACTCCTCAAATTATTAATTTGTAATGCTTGGTTAGAGTAAAATACGCAGTTAAAGAAAAGAAAATATGCAAATCATAATATTAATTATCATAAGTAGTCATGTATGTATTGATAGATATAAGTAAAATTATAATTGGCAGTGTAGAAGTTAGCAGCAGTATGTATTAGGGTATATGTGACAGAAAATGGCTTGCCCTGCATTAGTTGTTCTGTATCAGAATTAGAACCTGTCTTGATGATAGTTATTTATAGAATATAACTGCTGGCACTATGAATTAGGGTATATTATTATATTTGATAGTAGGGTGTGTAATTAAGGAGTGTTAGGGTGTATTTCATTAGCTTATCAATTGGTGTTACATCAGATAGTACTATTATTTGAGTCAACATATTACAGAAAATGACGAAAATCTTTTACTTTACTTGCAGCTGCCACCTCTGTTCAACTTACCAAAGTCACAACTTCAGTGCTATGGTGAATCAGTGTATTGCACAGCTTCAGACTTGCTAAGTATGTGCAACAATGGTCAGAGTCCACTTGATAGGTTCATATCTGTGGTAGCATGGTGCATATCTACCACTCGCCCTCTGACTTTTGGTGTTGCTCCTTATAATCCTATTCTTGGTGAGACACATCATGTTTCAAAGGGAAATCTTAATGTGTTATTGGAGCAGGTACTTGCTTCTCATTTCTACATTTTTACACGTTTTTGCCCAAGTGCCTAACCTTATGGCTAAATATTTAGTTTGGTCACAAAAGTATAAAACATGATCTTATTCTGATATTTTATAATGTTATATTCATAAAACAATTTCTGCAACACTTTTGTTTGTTGTAAAAATGTTTCTAAAAGAATTTGTACAAATTCAATTGGTGGTCTTTTGAGTCACTCTTTATTAATTGGATTAAACTTCAAACATAATTTTTGGCATTTTTCTCGATATCCATTTCCAAGATAATTAGAGATTTCTTGGTTTACTTGTCTGCAGATTTCACATCACCCTCCAGTAACAGCTCTCCATGCAACAGATGAAAAGGAAAACATTGAAATGTTATGGTGCCAGCGACCTGATCCAAAGTTTAATGGTATCTCACTATGTTGACCTTTTTTCTAAGATCATAATTAATTCAAAACATCAACACCTAAATGACTTATAGACTACTATCAATCTCAATAATAAACTTTCAGATGCCAAAGATCAAAAAGTTTTGAATTTTGTGTGACCGCTGCAAATATATGTGATTAATTAATTGATTAAAGCAGTGACCTAATGTCAACAAAGAATCAATACAGAGAACATATTTTTCATATAATGCATTTGCCTGGTTACCAATCAGGTGTCAACAAAAGGAAATCTATGCAGCAGCTCTATTTAGACACACTTATTATCAATCATTTCAATCATGTGCTGCATTTGATAATTTATGTCCCCAAAAATAAAAAGATCTTTCATTTTGACAAAATTATTAGGAACTCGTAATGTCAGACTTTATCTAGCCCTTTAAAGTTCTTTCTGTTTTTGAATCCTGAAAAGTGCATTACATTGCTTATAATGAAGTTTTGATCACAGTTTTGACTGCTTGTGTTGGACGTTTTACACTCTTCAGAAATGATCTAGAATAAGGTCCTCATTCAATAAACTTCTCAATAAGCACTAAGTTAATTTTAACTCGTGCACTTCGATATTTTTAGGAGCTCTCTCATTTACCCTTTTAATAATTTGAGATGCATAAGTTAATTTTAACATATGGAAGAAATTTAGGTTATTTTACCTTTCAAATCCATATTATTTTCTTTTCCCATGAGTAATTGTTCAAAAAATTATCCAAATTAGCTGTAAGTATGTTAGTTTCAACTTTCATGTTCTAAATGTAGCTCCTTCATTTAAAAACTTAAGTGGATTTATATGTCTGTGTCTGCAACAGGCACATCAGTTGAAGCTAAAGTGCATGGTATACGCCAGTTGAAGCTCCTAAATCATGGTGAAACATATGAAATGAATTGTCCTCACCTTTTACTTAGAATTCTTCCAGTTCCTGGGGCTGATTGGGCTGGCACAGTTAATATACGGTGCCCAGAGACAGGTCTAGTAGCTGAATTATCCTACAGATCAAGTTTTTTTCTAGGAATTAGGGGGAATCATAGAGTGATCAAAGGGAAGATCCTTGACTCTTCATCATTGAAAGTTCTATATGAAGTTGATGGTCATTGGGATAGGTATTATCTTCCTTCTAAGCATCTGTACTTTCACATGTTATTTAAAAAAATTGAGAAAATAGGTTATGCAATAACAACGTAAAACAGTTTTACACCTTTATTCAATTACACGTATGATAAATTTGTTAATTTTATGATATCTAATTTAAAAGTTATACCAATATTCAATAGTAATTTATGATTGAACGAAACTAATCCTGTCGATATATGACCATTAAAGGAAAAATATATGAAATGCATAATATTAGAGGTGCACAATTGATTAAGATATTCTCTAGTTACGTGCCTAAGTTATTTTCAAGAATAGTACCTTTTTTAAGTATAGTTGACGTTCTTATCCATTTTGTTATGCAGGACCGTAAAAGTGAAGGATACAAATAATGGGAAAGTAAGAGTGATATATGATGCAAAGGAAGTGATGTCAGGTCTCGTAACTCCTATATTCAAGGACACGGAGGTACTAAAATTTCTATTCTCTACCCCCTATTCTATACTCAATGTGCATTATTTAGAATTTAGATGGATAAATTTACAAAACTCATTTAGATATGTACACATTAAACAATTAAATTTTTTGTTCAAGTAATTGTGTTGTCATGTTTTCCGGAATGTGACATGAGATTCTCTTGTTTAATTATCAGAGTGTGTGGCAAACAGAATCAGCTCATGTTTGGGGTGAATTGAACCAAGCTATTATGAGCAAAGACTGGGAGAAAGCAAGAGAAGCAAAGCTAAAAGTTGAGGAAAGACAAAGGGAGCTTGTGAGAGAAAGAGAATCAAAAGGAGAAACATGGATTTCTAAGCATTTTGTAGTGTCTAACAACAAAGAAGGGTGGCAATGCTCACCTATTCATAAGAGTGTACCAGCTGCCCCCATCATAGCCCTATAATTGTCATTGTCCAGTAGTGTAAAGCAAGGAAGAGTACATTTTAAAAGAGAATGTTCATAAAGAAATTTAATGGTTGAAATTTTGACAAGAAGTCAAGAATTAAGTATATAATAAAAATTAAAATTAGTTACAATTTTAATAATTGATTTTCAACTATTATTAATATTTTTTCAGGTGCACTCTTCTTATTTAAGAATATATATTTTTTAATTTAGCAGGAATAAACTTAATAATATAAATTTTTTTTATACTATATTAAATTATGGATTGACATATTATAAAGAAATATATTTTGGTATTAATAAATTTAAAAATTATATTCAAAGTGATTTTAATTAATTAATTAATAACATTAGACTCTAAGTCATGTTTAGAGTAGTGTTTCAAAATTGATTTTAAATAAATTCTTTATGTGAAATTGTTTTTCATTAAAATTGATCTTAAATAATATGATTTATGTTTAGATGTTTTATTCTAAAATAAGTTAACAGTTAAATTAAGTATAATTTTTCTATCCAATAAATAATACCTAAAGTTATTTCAATTCATAATTAATTCTAAATTTAGAATCAATTTTTTAACGTAATACTAAACATTTAAAATCAAGTTAGTGCGTATTTGGTTATGATTATCTAACACATGTATATAGTCTCTCTTCACGTTTTACAGAATCAATAAATTCTAGTTTGACGTAAATGAGTCCATTTCTAGTTTCACGTAAATGAGTCCATTTGATGGGATTTTAAGGGAAGACATGCCTAACATATCCACTCTCAAATAGACACTTAATTGGTATGTCAATGTGATTTTGGACTTTCTAATGCAAATCCAAAAAGAAAAACTCACTATAATACTAACATGCAAACAGGCCCCACCTTCCCACTTCATATGTGTATTAAGAAGTTCCAACCAAGCTGAATGTATATAGGAACTAGCTCGATACCAGTAGTGCCTTGCATGGGTGACTAGGTTCTTTCACACATTTTATAGAAAGTAAACAATGTAATTATAGTTAAAAGAATCAATGTTTAATGGAATGAATATTTTGTGGTGAGTATATTGTTTACAAAAGTTTAAATTATATTTTATTTTTTTGTCAATAAGAACAATAAGATAACAAGAGTACACATAGATAGAGTTTGAAGTTAGTATATTAGCAACAAAAAAAAAGATAAATTGTGTTGTATATAATGATATAATATTATATGATAAATTGATATAATAAATACATGTTAATCATCAAAGTATTTTTCTTAATATAAAAACAAAATTAAAACTAAAAAATAATTAAAATACTAGAACATATTTTAATTTTACCCAAGTCTTTAATTATTTAAAACAAAAAAAATATAAATAATTATCAATAGGCATGTCAATAGTACAAGGTGAGAATGAATATCCCCGTCCACACCTTCATTCAATAAAATTAAAACCAAAAATCAAAATAACCCAAAGACAAAAAAATATTATAACCTTATCTTAATTTGTAATTACTTGACACTAAAAGATGTATATGTAGTAGCTGTTGGGTATAGACTGTTGGGTATAGACATGACAACTCGGTGGGGGTAGGGATGAGTATGTCGAGCATGTTGTTCTAGGTCCCCATCCTCACTCCTGTCCTCAGGATCCTTGTTAAGGATTACTCACCCATCTTCATTTGTGATATGGTATATCTACTCAGTTCATATTTTTTTTTTCCACTAAAAATCACTAATACTTTAAAATAATATATTTGTAGATATTTTTTTTGTCTACTTTTAAATTGAAAACTAATTTTAGATGTCATTTAATTGAATAAGTCATAAATTGCGATGATTCATACCATAAACTCAATCCATCACAATGAAAAAATGTCAAATGTCGTGAAAAAATTAAATATATTTTAAAATAATAATATAGTTTGTATTAAGGTCTGTGTCAAGAATTAATATATATACACCATTTTATATTAAACACATTATTATTGTTATAAAATTTGATTACTTCTAATTATTAATATACTTAATAACTTTGTTCGTCTTTTAAACTGTGAGACTATTGTTGTTAAGATCGACTTGTGCGTGTGAGACCAGTTACCAAAACTTAAAACAAACAAAAAATTGTTATCAATATGCAAAAAAATAATGAGTTGTAATATGTGGAGTCTTGAATAATAATGATCTTTTGGGGGCAACACAACTCAAGTGATGATGGAAAGGCACAAACTTAATATTTAGTTACTTAGCAAATTATGTGATAATTTTTTGTCTCCCGTACGAAATACCCAAAGAAAAATATTCAATTTTATTTTTCATTTAACAATTATATTTTTTTTATCTCTTGTCTCTCCTCTCACATGATCATCATTGTCAATAGCCACTACCACCATTACCACTGTTATTTTCATTCCCACCACCATTATTATCACACTGTTATCATAATCATTGTCATTGGTCATGTCATCATTATTGTGTACCACCATTGTCATTGCAATATCCATCATTGTTGGTTGTCACTGTTTGTTATTACAGTCACTACCACAACTTGGTGCCTCCATCACCAAAGCTACCACCACAATCACTTTCACCTTTATAGTTTTCATCGTCAATGTCACCACCATTGTCATAGTCATCACCACTATCACAATTGTCATTATTGTTGCTATCATCATTATTATATGTGACACCTCCTAGCCGACATACATATAAATAAATAAAACATATAAAAATACTAATAAAAAAATTCACGTAAAATTTACTTCATTATTACCAAATAGAAATTATTAAAAACATATCCGGCTCATAATAAGGCCATCAAAGTTTACAAAAGAAATTTTGTTAAATTAGTGATGTAAAATAAAATAAAGTAACATCATGCGATTAAAATAAAAACTCATCCTCAATGTCACATCCTATCAGAGCATTGTGTCCCAACGTCCTCTAGCACGAGGTTCTTTAAATTCATCCACCGTGTCATCTGCTTCCACGAACACAAAGTTCGAGATCATCACAGGATCCAAACACAAATAACACATAGGGAGTGAGTTATCACATTTTAAAAAAATAAAACAAATAAACAAAGGCGTAATCAAAATAAATTATGAAAGTAATTAATTATAACATAACTCAACTTAATACAATACATGTTACTTCACCATTTTATCATTTAAAATTCATTTCTCAAACACCAATCACATTACGCATGAATTATACACTCGGGTCAAGACGAAATAACACTCATCAATTTCATAATAAACAATTAGCAAGAGTTATGCAATAATTATACTAACACTCAAGCCTATATGCAATGTGGTACTATGTCAGTGAAAAACTACCTTGGGACGCTTAGGAGTATATAACAAGACACACCACACGTCAGGTCACTCTCACTAAGTAAAACCATAAGGTGATCAGTCAGGATCACTTTATTTTGCGAGAATGCTCCAACCATATGGGATTAAAATAGGCTTAAAGGAACACTCAAACCGAGTGTCTTTACCCCCAAGACCTAGACTCCGAAGAATCCGTTAGGGTCTCACCTTCCTGATTCAGGTCCAACCCCTAAAACAATTTTTGCACGCAAACACTGCTTATGAATTATACAATATCTATCACCTCACACTCGTGTTTTAAACACGTTTAACATATTGTGCTACAATTTAACACTGGTTCCTTACTAGAAATTCTACACTTTCTCTTTAACACTGTGCATAAACACTTTTCTCAAGGTAAACACTGGTCGGGTTATTGTATAATTCACAACTCACAACACATGTATTGTCACATTAAATCTTAACCACATACTTATTCACAACCAAATTTCATGTCCACAATTTAACATCTCATAATGTTACAATCCACCAACACATGTTTACGTGTATCTAACGTATTAACACATTCAACTTTGCACTTATACTCAATCTCAATAACAATGTTATAATCTCAAAGCAACATGTTATTTCACAATTCATCACATATTCAATTTATAGATACTACTCATAAATTATACAACACCCACGACCTCACACTCATTTTCAAATACGTTTAACACATTACGTTACAATTTAATATTGATTCCTAAATAGAAATCCTACATCTTCCCTTTAACACCGCGCATAAATACTTTTCTCAAGGTAAACACTGGTCAGGTTATTGTATAATTCACAACTCACAACACAAGTATTGTCACATCAAGTGTTAACCACTCACTTATTCACAATCAAATTTCATATCCACAATTTTAACATCTCAAAATGTCACAATCTAGCATCACATGTTTATGTGTATCTCACAAATTAACACATGTTCAACTTTACACTTATACTCAATCTCAATAACAACATTATAATTTCAAAACAACATGTTATCTCACAATTCATCACATATTCAATTTATCATTTATACACAATTTTAATCACAACTTCATGATCTCAACATTACAATTTATCATGTTCACCTAGTAAATCTTATCCAAAATACAAATAATTTATACAAAAATACATGGAAAGTAAAACCCCTCAAACAATTTCACATAATCATATCAAAATCATAAGAAAAAAACATGAAAACACCAAGAGCACTCAATTTGTCAACCAATCCGCATCAGGACATCAATTGGTTAATCAAACACAACAATATTGTATTTATAATCATAAAGAAAAAAATATAATTCAATAAATAACTCAAAATAAATCCAATTTAATCCTCTAAGGATTCCTACACATGTTCATTCTAACCCCCAATTGTGATAAACTCATCTTTTACCTCTAAGCAGGTTCACGTGTGTATTCTGACAGGGATAATGGTATCTTTAATGATTTTGTGAGATTCCTCAAGTTTTTCCTCTGATTTGTTCTAGTATGATTTCAAAGAGTTAGAGAGAAGGATAAGAGATTAAAACCTTCATTTTGTAGTCTTCGGGCGATTCACTTTTCTCCCTCCATGAATAATATTTCTCAAATCCCAACGGTGAAGATGTGCGGGATTGAATTGTGAAACAGATGTCTAAATTTCACGACGATCCAATAATTAACTAGTCCAGATCATAATTTTACTAGACAGATTTTGAGTCTCTACGGGAAAAGAAAAAACTACAATGTGAAGGACATTTCTCTTAGCTTCAACATTTTTTTGCAATTTCCAACCATGAGAATGCTCAAAAATGAGTTATGAATCTGATGCTGAAATATCACAACGATTCAATGGTTAACGAGCATGAAATTGTTATTTTACGAAGATAGATTTGAGTGTATGAGGAAAAGGAAAAAGAGAGGAGTTTGGGAGGGGAAAGAAGACAACGAGATTTAGAGAAGGAGGAGGCCTAGAGTCTATCTGACTTAACATGTCTCTATTTATAGCTATAACTAGGTACTTACAACCTATTATTTATTTTATTTCCTATCAAATAAATAAATAAAATATCTTTTTTATTTTGCTTCAAACCATTATTTTAATACAGTTATTTTTTCTTATTTGTTTAACTATAAAAACCTCACCATTTTCTAAAACTATTATTTTAAACTAAAAAAAACCTTTTTAATTTATTTACGAAAAAATGAGATGTTACATTATCACAACTAAATCATATTAAAAGGAATTTATAATTAATTTTACTTATTTTATCTGTGTTGTCCTTTTTGCCAAATATATAATGGAGAAAACTAAATTTTTTTCCCGTAACTTACTGTTTATTTTATAGGAAAAATTACATTTTTGGTCATCCACTTCATTTCTAATTTCGGATTTTGTCTCCTGGTAAAATTATTCACGAATTTTGTCCTCGTATTTAATCAAATCATGCAATGTTGGTCCTCCAGTCCACGATTGGACGTTGACTGTTACATAGGAATGTTGACTGTCACGTGTCACATTCTTATTAAATAATGATTGTCACCTGTCATGTTCTGATTAGATGTCAACTTCATGGAAGATAAAATACATTGTTGTTTTCATTGACCAATCAGAACATAACACGTGACAATTATCATTCAATAAGAACGTGACATGTGACAGTCAACATTACTTACTTTTTAACAGTCAACGTCGAATTGTAGATTGGGAAATATTACGTGATTTGATTAAATATGAAGATAAAATTCTTGAATAATTTTATCGAAAAACAAAATCCAAAATTAAAAATAAAATGGGAGATCAAATTTACAATTTTACCTATTTTATATTGTTTTTCATATATGTTACTAAGTATCATCCGTATCCTATAAATTTCATTGTCCTCTATTAAATAACTTTCCTTAACCTTTGAGTTTTTTTTATCTTCTTTCTTGATTAACTGCCATGTATATTTTCATCTTCAATCCTTATTGTGCTAAGTTTTCTCCATATTAATTGTTCTTATATATACACGTAATACCTGTTTTTTAAGAGAATTATACATGTCTTCTTTATTTTATTTATATAATCAAATACACAATATTATTAGAATCCAAAAATATACGTATAAGAAAATATCGTTATTTCTGCTTTGCACGATTTTTAAAAAATATAAAGTGAGAAAAAAAAACCAAAAAAAAAGTGAAAAAAAAAAGAAGAAACGTGTTGCTATATATATATTATAAGTACATTCAACAGTACTGATTTCAAAAGAAGCCTGGATCCCTTTTCCCTTGCATAAATACAAACAAAGGAAAGAAGGGGTAGCATCTGAAGAATGATGATCAAAAGCCAGCATCAACTGTGATCTGCTGTCCAAAATCCTGTGTCATATACGCAGCAAACGGGGCAAATTCTATTCAATTCCTCATATATATTTATTTTCACAATCCGATCAAAGCAAGACCTACATATCCATTCATCTTCTCATCATCCTGATTAGTTTTTGGATAATATATGGTACGTAACTTCTCTGATTCTCTTTCTGTGTTATGCAGCAATCTTTTTTGTTTCAGCGCAGAGCACGTGTATATATGTTTGGTTTATAGTAATTAGTGAACTGTTTCATTATTACCATGAACATTAATATATATATATATATATATATATATATATATATATATATATATATATATATATATATATATATTGATATTGATTATAATGCATGATCCTAAAAAAATGCATTTATATGTTATGTATACATGTACATATGCATATGAATATCATACTTTAGTTAATTCCTTTTCCTCTTTTCGTATATTTAACGCTGAGTGAAGAATATGACAATAGTTGTACGCTTAATTGATATTTAATGATTATTATCCACCGACCTCATCGGAAATTTTCCTGGTGTTCACTCAGTAGAGAGAGAAATCCATGTGAAGTAATCCTCAGGGTTTCTTTTGGAAATAAGCCAGCCTTTAGTAGGTTTAGTTTCATGTGTAACCATGTAAATTTTATATTCGACACATCTTAAAAAAATATAATATGATACATTTATGATTATGCAGAAGAAAAAAGTACATTTTTTAATTAAATATAGTAAGAAGAATGTTAGCAACAATTCTTCTAACACTTTTTTATCTCTCTTTTTTTTATATAATTGACTGAAATTTATTTAAAATCGTTACTTTTTATGAGTTTTACTTTTAGATTAAGGAAGAATCATTAAATAAGAATCAAAATACACCAAGATAATTTTTCATATAATAATTGGTGAGTCTTATAATTAAATAATCATTTTTTGATGGAATAATTGATTATGAAAAATCTTTGTTTCGATCCAAATGTATATTCTTCTCTTCAACATAATTAGGTGGTGTTACTGTTGTTCAATAATAGAAAAGGATTTGAAATTGCACTAAAAAGAAAAAGAAAAGATCTGAAATCATATTAGAAAAAAAAAGAGTGTAATTTCAATACCTAATACTTTACCCAATACCCATATCATTAAAACTGCTGACTACTGGGAAATTAAGGACAATTTATTTATTACTAGTACCATTTATTCTTCGCCTTTAAGAATAATAACTCGCATATATAGAACATTGAAAAATGGTGTCGACGTGTCGTGTCTTACTGTCTTTTGTGTTCGTCTATTTCTTGTTCTTTGTAAAAATCGTGTTGCATAAAATGAATCGGGTAAAAACCGTGGGGCAAGTGTAACCAGAAACGCGATAAATTAGAGTACTTGTTTTTTTTATTTTTTTTTTATGCATATTAAAGTCCTTGTTATGCCATTGAGGTTTTTTCTTTTCTTTTTCTAGGTGTATGATTAAAAATAAATCCTCATATGCGTTAGATCAGTTTTAAGTAATATAATTTTTATTTCATAAAAAATAAACTATTTTTTTTTTACAAATAAAATATAGTATATATAGCATAACATATATATTAATAAAGCTTTCTGTTAGCAAAAAATTCATGTATATCAATATTACAAGTATGTTAAATAATAAATATTACTAATATAGTATGTTAGATTGTTAGCCTAGTTCATAATATTTATATTAATATTTTATTTTCTGTCAGATAAAGATTATATCAATAAAAATGATTTTAATATTTAATTATATCATTAAGGATAAATTTATCTAAACTAAGTAACTTTATATGATAGAATAACAAATATTAATTATTGATGAAAAAAAATCAACATCATATATATCAGCACCAAAAAAAAAATACTATGTATATTTTTTTACTGCACCATATCACGTATATGTCAAATTATAATTATAATAGGATATTGACCTTTTTTTTCTATCTACAAATGACATTATTTACTCTACTTTCACTGATTTATGAAATAAATTTCTAATATTTTTTTTTGGGTACTAGTAACTAGTAAGTGACATTTATAAGATTTTTTTTTTTTTTTACCATGAGGGTTGTTCTGATAAATGATCTGACGTAGGGTTGGGATTTATATAGTGATTGCATGAATTTAGTGGCACCTAATCTCTTGTTAAATCCACTGAGTTATTATTATTATTATCAAATCCAATTTATTAAAGGTAACAGCACAGTTTTGGGTTTTGAGGTGCAGGAGAATGTGACAAATACTAGTATTGTGCTGACGAAGCCATTCTCTTTAGGAAATGGGAACGAATCAGATTCTGAGGTTTATAGTGCGCCAAATATTTTGCAGCGCATATTAAGTCTACTTAGGAATGTGCGGCCAGGATCTGATCTCACTCGCTTTCAGGTAAGTTTCATTTCACAACCATTTTACAGAAGAATTTTTTTTATAAAATATTGGCTTAAATAAATATTTTTAATTTTTTTGATATCATAACATATAAAAAGTTTAATTTAATATTTCTTCTTTAAGAGGCTATTGATAATTTTTAAAAATGATTTTTTATTAGGTTTTTCAAAACTAGTTTTTAACTTATGGATACGTTAATCTGAGCTAACAATAAGTTTATTTTTTTTCTAGAAGTATTTATGAAAACAAGAAAAAAAAATCATTTTTTAACAATAGGATTTTTTTAACATTTTAATATCGGTTATGCATATAGCTTAAAAAATTTATGCACTTAGGTTTAGATATGTGAATTTTTCTAAGAACCAAAAAATAAATTATTTTAATTTTATGAGAAAAAAAATATTTTAAATCAAATATTTTCAAATAGATCTATATTCTTTTTCTAGTACAAAAAAAAATAATAAATATAGTTTTATTTCTTCAAATTTGAGTATCTATCATTTATAGTCCCCAAATTAAAGATTGCATTTTTTTTAATCCTCAATTTTGCAAACTGCTTTTTTAGTTCCTTTCCACAAAGTATGCATTCAAATCATCAAAAATTAGCCAAGAGTGACTAACAAGAAGCACTTTGCAAATTTGAGAAATAAAAAAAGCAAATTTTAATTTGAGAAAGTGATAGACTCCAACTTTGAGGTACCAGAAGTATGTTTAAGCCAAAAATAAATAATATGCTTTTGTTCCTTCCTACATGCAGCTGCCTCCTCAATTCAACTTCCCAAAGTCACAACTTCAGTGCTATGGTGAATCTATATATTCCAAAACTTCAGATTTGTTAAGCAGGTGCAACACGGGGCAGAATCCACTCGAAAGACTCATATTTGTTGTAGCATGGAGCATATCCACCACACGACCAGCAATTTTTGGAGTTGCTCCCTACAACCCCACTCTTGGAGAGACCCATCATGTTTCCAAAGGAAACCTTAATGTCTTATTAGAGCAGGCACATGCTTTTACATTCTGTTACATGCTCAATGTGGTCACAAAATGATTAGATTTGATTATTTTCATTATGATGTCATAATCTTTGAGCCTCTCACGTGCCATCATATGACATATCATGGATAGCTTTATTTGTTTGTTTGCAGGTGTCACACCACCCTCCCGTATCTGCCCTCCATGCAACTGATGAGAAAGAAAACATAGAAATTATATGGTGCCAGTATCCTGTTCCAAAGTTCAATGGTAAAATTCTTTGACATGATATCTGTTGTGGAATTAAATAAAGTTAAGAGCAAATTACATTCTTACCTTGCGAGCTTTTTTTGAGATACACACAATATCACTCTTTTTTTTCTATTTTTACACTTACCCATTTAATGTTTGAAAACATTACACTGACATCCCTTATACATTACACCAATCCCACTTAATGTTTGGAAACATTATATTAACACTTCCTTATGTATTATAATAACACCCCCTATAAGGGAGGTAGCTGTGAACATTAAGCAAAGAGGAATATTGTGAGAATTCAAAAAAACCTCAGGGGTGTTAATGTAATTTGCTCTAAAGTTAATTATCGTTACTCCTTTTGATAAATTTGTATGCAAATATATGGGTAGTGTCTGCTCTTCTATTTTTTCTCTTATTATAGTCCTAATTGAGTTGGAACATGTATATTCTAATGTTCTGTCACATACTCACATGTATAAACAATCAAATATGCAGGTACTTCAGTGGAAGCTCAGGTGCATGGCAAACGGCAGCTAAAGCTCATCAATCATGGAGAGACATATGAAATGAATTCGCCTCACCTCTTGATTAAAATTCTTCCAGTGCCTGGAATTGATTGGGTTGGCAATGTCAATATCAAGTGCATAGAAACAGGCCTTGTGGCTGAATTATGCTACATTGGTCAATCTTTCTTTGGATTTGGGGGGAGTAGAAGATTGATAAAGGGGAAGATCATTGATTCATCTTCATTGAAGATTCTGCATGAAGTTAATGGTCATTGGGATAGGTATCTCACTCTAATAGTTTTGACTGCCTACCTGAAAAGTGAAAAACTTTTCCTTATCTTATTTTACTTGAGAAGCAGTAATTAATTGGTCCTTTGTAATATTCTGATGATGCTATGTGTTCCTAATCTCATAACATGCTGCAGTACTGTAACACTCAAGGAAACAAACAGTGGAGAAGTAAGAGCCATATATGATGCAAAAGAAGTCATTTATGGGCTTCAAGCTCCTACTGTGAAGGATGCAGAGGTAACAAATGATATTCATGGTTAGATTATTAAAATTAATGAATACATCTACTCCTATTTTGTCCTCCAAGAAGTTGAGAGTGTCAGAAGGGGCTCTTATTTTCCTTTATGAAGAAACCATTCAGTGTCTTGAGTAATATACCACACCACTCTTGTACTAATTGTGTGTGTGTTTGATATGAATGAAAGTAAAATCTTTGCTAATATTTAGCTCTTCATTCATAGGCACACTTTTAGTTCTACCAAAATCCAAGCACATTATAGCAGAAAAAAATTATTACTTTTAATCAATCAAATCAAATTTTGCCTTCCTTCACACAGATTTTGTTTGCTCCAGTTCCAATCAAAGTATAAATGTTTAAGAAAAGGAAAAGTAGTATGATGGCAATCATGATGTTTCATGCATATGTTAGCTCAATGACAAATCATACTTTTAGGTAATTTATGGATCAGTTTTCTTGTGTTCCTAAGTTTAATCTAGGATTTTCTTGTGTGTATTTCATCAGAGTGTGTGGCCAACTGAATCAGCTCTTATTTGGAGTGAGTTGAGCCAAGCCATCCTAAGCAAAAACTGGGAAAAAGCAAGAGAAGCAAAGAAAGCTGTGGAGGAAAGGCAGAGGGAGCTCTTGAGAGAGAGAGAATCAAAAGGAGAAACTTGGGTTCCTAAACATTTTATTCTGTCTCAAAGCAAAGAAGGGGTCTGGGACTGTTCACCTATTCAAAAGTGGGTCCCAGCATCTCCTATTGTCACCTTGTAATTTGGTATATAGTTTATATTTGCCACTAGTTCCACTACTACATTATTAGTACTATTTTATAAAATTAAGCATGTGGAAGTTGTTGTCAAAGGCATGATTTGCTTGGTCAACCTTCCTGAAAACAAGAACAATGAAAGTCTATCAGGTATTAGACCCCTTATTGGGTTGGTGCTTAGAATGAAGAAATTATGCCTATGATACAAGTTAGGCTAACAGACAAAACAAAATATTGAATTTAATCCCTTGCTTTCCCTTCACTTGGACTACCAAATTATCATATTAGTTGTTAAAATGTTATAAATTGTTTGTGTTGCATATCCTAATCTACAATCTACTAGCAAAAATTTCTCTTGATCTGACTGCTTCATTAATTTTAATTACAAGACACACATTTGCAATAACCATTAGATTGCTTGGACCAAAGATTGTTCCTGGCATCTGCAAACTGAAATACCAAGTGCTTAATCATTTGGATCATGCCTTGAGGAACATTTATAAATACAAACTAGAAGAACTATACACAAGAAATTTTCAAGATCAATTGTCTCAAATTTCACTTTTTTTCCCTAGTAAAACATCAAACCACCTAACATGCCTTCTTCCTTTCTAGTGCTACCTCAATCCTAGGTCTTTCAAACATCAATTATGTTCTTGCAAATCTGACTCACTTCTTCGATTGAAAGACTTCTCTCTGATTGTGTCCAAGATAGGCTTCCACGGCCGCACTCGACACGGGCTTCGCCCTCCATACGGCATGCCAATTTGCTCCACCACACCAAGCCTACCAGGACTCCTTGAAGGTGAACTCCAAACATTGCTTGAAAAAGAACCATCTTTGAGGGAAGACTTTTTGCCATCAAGCCTCCTGCTAGTTTTGGCTATTGCAGTGAGCCTCTTTGCAAGGGAAGCCAAGTCCACAGGAGAAACATCAGTTTGAAGGATTGAATAAGGTAGCATGAAGTACACATTCCCAGGTTGGAGTTGTGTGTCTCCATTCAATGGTTTTGAGCAAGACGAAAGAAGCTGAACCGAGGTACAAACAAAGTGCTTTGAAGGGGTGCCTGTGACTTGGCTCACTGAAATTGGATTCTCAAAATCCTCCACATAGCCACTCAGATGAACCAAACGAACGTTGTTGATTGTGGAGGATGGTTTAGAAGAAAAACAACCTCCCATGTGTGCTTCTTTCTTGGTAAATAGGATGCACAATGAAAGGGTATTGCAACTAAGGTTGTATTGTACTTATGTGTGACTATGTTAATTAACTATATACTATAGACCACTGGGGTTTGATTATTGATGCGTGGTTGGATAAGTTTCTAGTTTTTTTTATGCATAAGCAGCGTTATAGAAATGAAATGGATGGTTTTGGTTACCTAAGCAGTGAATTTTCTGACTGGCTCCTTGAGTTTATCTACTTGTGGATTCAACTTCAAGTACACAAAAGGGTGGCTATTAAATAAAAGTGCTTCTACTTGGAAACACAAAGCTGAAGCCTCATGTGGCCAATAAGGGCATATTTATACATTTTAGTTTAAGGGAGAAATTCTTCAGTAGAGTAATGACCAAGTTCTACTAAAATCAGAAAGCACCAATTCTATTATTTTCAAACACCAAAATTTCTAACCCAACCGTATGAAATGGGTAATTGACCAAATGGACCTGCCCTTTTTCTATGCTAAGATGATGCAAGCTTGAACCGTTGAACCATTCAAACTAGAGCCAAATTATTATTTATAATCATACATGGAGAAGTAAACTCAACAATTACATGGCTATAATGGCATAATTAGCATTTAATTTTGATTTTATTTTTGGATGAAATGGAAATATCTTGGCCGTGAGGTTAGGGTCAGAAGCATATTGCCAATCATAATGCTCAGATTAAGTATATGGTTGGCCCCTTTGAATGTGATGGAAGTATAAATCAAAGTGGACTTCGAACTTAAGGTCTTGACCGAAGTATAAGAAACGCAAACTTTCTACATCTCTGCTCACAGTGATACTTCTTATTGTCATTTTATTGGTCGAAATATCATGGATTTTATTAATAATTAATTTTCATTAAAGAATTTAATTGATATCTTTGACGGAATCATCTTTCAATCATATTTTTTTAATTCATAAGTTTTACGACCTTATTTAAAGAAAAAAAATTCAGTAATCAAACCAAATAACTTATTAGTTCTATTTGGAGTGACACTGGCCCTTTTAGTTTTATGCTGGTTAGCTTGATGTTGCCGTGTTACCTTTTATTTTGTGGTAAGTTCATGCATAGATGTATGTGGTAGGTAATCTTATTTTGAATGCATTTATCATAAGTACTTAGAGTAAGATGTACGCGTTCATTATTTTATACTGCCTATCACAATTGTACCCGCAAACATCTCTGAAAAAGAAATTGCACCTTGTATGCAAATTGCTAAGCATCAGATAACTTATGCGTGCTGATTTTATTTTTTATACTATTATTATTACACAGCCTACAGTGCCAGCATGTGCTATGACTATGATAAATAGTGTGAGTGCCAACAGATTTTGTAATTATGCTATTATCTGGATTTCTTTTATTTGAAAAAAAGACTATGAATATTAATACTGAAAATAATTTTATACCATTATCTAATTATAAATTATATTATTAATCTTTTAACTATTCCGAGAAATCCTTCATCACTGTGAATGATCTATTTTTTTTTCAATCTTTATGAGTTATTCTATGGATGGAACTGACATCCAAAATATTAAGAATAAAAAATAGGATTATTTAATTTGATTCGTTGTCAATAGTTACGAGATTATCATTTTAGGATCATCCTTTTGTGATATTTTTGCAACAATTACATTAAAAAACTATGTTGTAAATAATATGTAATCGAATTACAGTATATAAATATTTTTCTGTCTGTATACAGTAGTTAATTACACTTTTTTTATTGGTACAATTGAGTTCACTTTTTTTTTTATAGAGGCATGATGTACGGTCGTCCTTTTGCTTTTTGCGTTCGATATACTTAAATTTGGTCGATTGCTTTATAAGATTGTTTAATTAAAATAAAAGTATTTAATAAACGAATTTATTGCATTAGTTTATAATTTTATTTAGATGGTATTTAAGTTACGTTTGAACTTATAATTTATTATTATAAAATTATCATTTACCATTTATTTAATATTATTATTTATTTTCATAAAAAATGCTCCATCAATATTACATTACTTATTTTTAACTTTAATGACACATTGATTTATTTTTAAAATAATAAGAATTTTAAATTAACTGAAAACCAATAAATATATTTATGTCTACAAAAGAAATAAATATATAAATATATCTTTTGATTTATTTTACATTTATGTTTAATTTCATTTTTGTCTCTGGTCTCAAATTTGATCGCTGATTCTTTTCGCAAACTCCCCCACCCCCATTTACAAAAGGAAAATACTATTTAGTATGAAATTGATTTTTGTATCAAAGCACGAACAGGTGATTTTTCTCAAAATTCATTAATATGTTTTTTTAACTAATATTTATTTAGAAAAAAATTGATTAGTCAATGTTGGTTTTGGTGCAATTTTTTCTTCATCATGAATAGCATTGTTCTTTCCAAAATATTTTGAATTTTTCTCACACATAAATCAATGGTGACAATTAAGATATTTGTTACAATTTTGCTTAGGATTTTCATGAGTTGGATTGAGTCTGATTTGGTTAGATTCTTTGTTTAATTTGATCAAAATTTACTAAGTTGGATGAAATTTATTTAACTTTTTTAACAAATCCAACCCAAATCAGATTTTTTAACTCAAAATAATAATAGAAATGAAAAATTTATGAAATAATACAAACCAACAATTATTTACATCCACATGCTCATAGGTAATGAATTTGTTCTCCCAAATTATTTTTTACCTCTCTTTTAATTTTTTGTTTTCACATTAAAATATTAATTCCCCATACATCGATTTCTTATCGTCTATTATCTTTTTTCGTATCGACCTTTTTTTAAACATAGGTCAGAATGTGTTTTTTAATTAATTTATTTGAGTTTTTTATTTTGTTTTTTCTAAAATTGTTATTTATTTCAGTTTTCCTTTTTTTTTAAAAAATAGTTTTCTAATTTTTTGTTAACCTTTGTTTTTTTTAAAAAAAATCATGTGTTTGTTTTTTTTTAATTTCTTTGTATTTTTTTGTTACAACATGTTTTTTAAAAAATTGAGTGTTTTTTGTTTAAATTTTTTTAGTTTACTAATTTATATATAATAATAATAATAATAATAATAATAATAATAATAATAATAATTTAAAAGAATATAATTTATCTACACTTGTGTAAAAATTTGAATATAAAACACGTGTTTAACTTGATTAATAGATGAAGTTAAACTTTTAAATAAATTAAATCAAAGCTAAAAATAAAATCTATAACCGATTATAAACCAAGGTCAATCGTTACATTTTTTTACCTACTTATTAACATATTTTTTTACATGTTTGTTTTGTTATCATATCATAAATCATATAAAAAGTTATATTTTTTCTCTCTCCGTAGATGTTTGATAATAACATTATGAATGTTCATCAAATATTTTTTCTTATGAAATGATATCACTTATGATATTTATACATATAGAATGTTTTGAATTGTTGAGAAGAGAGTAACATTGAAAAAAAAATTAAAAGACACTTTTTAAATTTGAAAAAAACTAAGTTAATGATAAAATTAATTTTATTTTATTTTCAAATTTTAATTTAATAAAAACATTTAGCTTATTAAAAATAAGTGGAAAAAATATAAATGATAATAAAAAGAAAAAAAGCATGTAGCAAACAATGAAAAGAAGATTAAAAATATAGAAACAAATTTAATTGAAGTAAAATATTTTAATTTGAATTAATACATCAAAATTTTACAAATAAAAACAATATAACATACATTCAACGTTGTTGGCTTGAGCTTACACGGTGAAGACAATTTTGCTTTGAATGACCTGTGATGCGACACACTGAACATCGTTTTGGGAATTTTTTAAAGTTGCTGGGTGCCCCAGCAATAATGCTGGGTGCACCTAGCAACTCCCCCTTCTTCCCGTGCTATCACTCAAACCAACAGAAAATGTGACAGAACTAACATTAACATAAAGTCATTAACCATCTGGTCTTGTAACAACATCGTTAGTGAGAAATCCAAGCATTTTTTTTTCCCTTTCTATGTTGTTCTACCCAAGAACCTTGTCCCTCCAAACCTCACTCAAGCGCGGTTTCACCCCCACTCCAAAACCCATTAATTGCTTCCTCCTCTTCCTCTTCCGCCACCGCAAGTTCAACCTAATCACCCACTTCTTCTCTCAGTTGAAATCCAACAACGCCCCTACCAACCGCAGAACCCTCTCCCTCCTCACATGGTCACTCCTCAAATCACACAAATTCGAAGAAGCAGAGCAATTCATGCACTCCCACACCCACATCACCCACTCCTCGATGTGGGACTCCCTCATCCAAGGCCTCCACGACCCCGAGAAAGCACTCTCCGTTCTGCAACGCTGCGTGAGAGACCGTGGTGTGTTACCTTCTTCTTCCACTTTTTGTTTGGTAGTTCACAAATTGAGCTCAAAGGGGTTGATGGGTAGGGCCATTGAGGTGCTGGAGTTGATGGCTGGGGATGGAGTTAGGTACCCTTTTGATGATTTTGTTTGTAGTTCTGTGATTTCCGGGTTTTGTAGGATTGGAAAACCGGAACTTGCGTTGGGGTTTTTCAAGAATGTTACGGATTGTGGAGGGTTGAGGCCAAATGTGGTGACTTGCACTGCTCTTGTGGGGGCTCTTTGTAAGATGGGGAGGGTTGGGGAGGTGTGTGGTTTGGTTCAGTGGATGGAGAGGGAAGGGTTGGGTTTGGATGTTGTTTTGTATAGTGCTTGGGCTTGTGGGTATGTTGAGGAGAGGGTTTTGGGGGAGGTTTTTGGGAGGATGAGGGAAATGGTGGAGAAGGGTATAGGCCATGATTTTGTGAGCTATACTGTGCTTGTGGATGGGTTTTCCAAGCTTGGTGATGTGGAGAAGTCGTTTACTTTCTTGGCGAAGATGATAAAAGAAGGACATAGACCTAATAAGGTTACATATAGTGCAATCATGTCTGCTTATTGTAAGAAGGGCAAGGTGGAGGAGGCATTTGGTGTTTTTGAGAGCATGAAAGATTTGGGAATTGATCTGGATGAATATGTGTTTGTGATTTTGATTGACGGGTTTGGGAGGATAGGGGATTTCGATAAAGTGTTTTGTCTGTTTGATGAAATGGAGAGGAGTGGGATTAGTCCTAGTGTTGTTGCATACAATGCTGTTATGAATGGTTTGTCCAAGCATGGGCGGACGTCTGAGGCGGATGAGTTATTGAAAAATGTTGCTGCAGATGTGATTACGTACAGCACGTTGCTACATGGATACATGGAAGAGGAGAACATTCCGGGGATTTTGCAAACGAAGAGGCGACTGGAAGAATCTGGCATTTCTATGGATGTTGTGATGTGTAATGTGCTGATCAGAGCCCTGTTTATGATGGGGGCTTTTGAAGATGTTTATGCACTTTACAAAGGAATGCCTGAAATGGATCTGATTCCGAATTCGGTGACTTACTGCACAATGATTGATGGGTATTGCAAGGTAGGTAGAATTGAAGAGGCACTTGAGGTATTTGATGAATTTAGAAAGACTTTGATCTCGTCACTTGCCTGCTACAATAGTATTATTAATGGCCTTTGCAAGAATGGTATGACAGAAATGGCCATTGAGGCTTTGCTTGAACTCAATCATGAAGGTCTTGAGTTGGATATAGGTACATTTAGGATGTTAACGAAGACAATTTTTGAAGAAAACAATACAAAAAAGGCTTTAGATTTAGTTTACAGAATGGAGGGTTTGGGACCAGACATATATAGCTCAGTATGTAATGATTCCATCTTTTTATTATGTCAAAGAGGATTACTTGATGATGCAAATCATATGTGGATGATGATGAAAAAGAAAGGCCTATCTGTCACATGCAATTCTTATTATTCTATTTTGAGAGGGCATCTTAATAATGGGAATAGGGAGCAAATTTATCCCCTTTTGAATAGCTTCCTGAAAGATTATGGTCTAGTTGAACCAATGGTACAAAAGATACTTGCATGCTACCTCTGTCTGAAAGATGTCAATGGTGCCATTCGATTTCTTGGAAAAACAATGGATAATTCTTCAACAGTCACTTTTCTTACCTCTATTCTCAAGATTCTCATAAAGGAGGGTAGAGCTTTAGATGCGTATAGGCTTGTCACGGAGACTCAAGATAATTTACCAGTCATGTATGCTGATTATGCCATTGTGATTGATGGCTTGTGCAAGGGAGGATATCTCAATAAAGCATTGGATCTTTGTGCCTTTGTTGAAAAGAAGGGGATGAATTTGAACATAGTCATATATAATTCAATAATAAATGGATTGTGCCATGAAGGACGTCTTATTGAAGCATTTCGGCTATTGGATTCAATAGAGAAACTTAATTTGGTACCCTCTGAAATAACTTATGCTACAGTTATTTATGCTCTATGTAGGGAGGGATTTTTGCTAGATGCAGAGCATGTTTTTAGTAAAATGGTCCTCAAGGGCTTTCAGCCAAAAGTACAAGTTTACAATTCATTACTTGATGGAATTTCTAAGTTTGGTCAACTAGAAAAGGCATTTGAGCTTCTAAATGATATGGAGACAAAATATATCGAGCCTGACAGTCTGACTATTAGTGCTGTAATTAATTGTTATTGCCAAAAGGGTGACATGCATGGAGCTCTTGAATTTTATTATAAGTTCAAGAGGAAGGATATGTCACCTGATTTTTTTGGGTTCTTGTATTTGATAAGAGGTCTATGTACCAAGGGAAGGATGGAAGAAGCCAGGAGTGTCTTGAGAGAAATGCTCCAGTCCAAGAATGTGGTAGAGTTAATTAACATAGTCAACAAGGAGGTTGATACTGAATCAATAAGTGATTTCCTTGGCACTTTGTGTGAGCAAGGAAGGGTTCAAGAAGCTGTTACAGTTCTCAATGAAATTGTATGTATACTTTTTCCTGTTCAAAGGTTGTCCACTTATAATCAAGGATCCCTTAAACAACAGAAGATTTATGAATGGAAGGATGAACCAAAATCTTCAAGCATTGTACCTTCCTCTTGCAAAAGTGGTTTGAATCTTGGATCCTGTGATGACAAAGATGTAAGGAATCTTTCAACAGATAATGGTGGTTATATGACAAGATCCCAGCTGCATGGATTTGACTTCTATTATTCTAGAATTGCTGCACTTTGTGCCAAAGGGGAACTGCAGAAAGCAAATCAATCAGTAAAAGAATTTCTTTCTGACCTGACAGAGTCTATGAACTGAACATGTGGGATAAAAATGAAGAATTCTTTTTATTTTAGGAACTAATCTCTCAGTAGTGCCAGCAAATAGAGCACATGGATGACTGATGACACCTGCAGGTACATAATTGTTCAATATATGTATAATTATGCTTCTAAAGTGTATATACACGTATAATGGTTTACCATTCCTATGGTACTCAAACTTAATATAATGAAACTGGTCAAATTAAAATGGAGCTTTAATATATTACCTGAAGGATTAATGTCACCCTTTATATTATATAAATTCACGACTTCTTTGTCAGACAATTTTGGCATGGGATCCATTTCAATTTCCATTTTTTTTTATCAAATCTATTGCCTTCTGCACCACAAAATTTATTGTGTAAGTCCTAATATCTGTTGGCTTGTGTGCTTTTACTCTTTTCCTTTCAATTTTATTTGGTTAATCTGGGTGTGGCTCTGCTGTTCCCGCTCCCCGCTGTTAGGAGATATTGGGGTTATTAGTCTTATTGTCCAAAGGCTTGGTGGGCTTGTACTAGCAGTACTAGTACTGGATCTAAATTTATTTGTAAATAGGAGTATTAGTTTATTAGTTTCTGTTATGGTATTGCAACAATGATTTCCTAACCCTCTGTCTGGTTGCTTTAATGACCAATCTGATAAGGACAAATGTCTAAAATGATGGGGGAAAAAATTAGCCTAAAATATATTGTAGAAATAATGATAATTTGTGATTTTTAACCTTATCATAAAATTTCGTTTCAAGCACGAGACAGTGAAAGCTCATTCAAGGGTATTGTTTAAATTTGACATTCCCATTTTGTTTCTGATAAGTTGTGCCGTGGTTTCGAGTCACAGGACTGAATCATGGCTCTGAAGTCAATGCTATATCAGAAGACTGATGAGATTGGGAACTATGATATCATTAGTGGAGAATTCAAGTTATTGGTCAAAGGTACAGAAACAGAACTAGGAACAGAATTATCTCAAATGCTGGATCCTGTATGAAAAGGCAGTTATATAATATGGTTGATAAGCAGCTGGTTTGCCTTTTTGCTTCAATACATAACTTGCTAAAGTATGCTCTCCTGTCTGCACTTTCACCTATAAAGTATCAAGGAACCTGTTGGACTCAATACTGAGCCATTATATGATCTGCTATTATATAAATGGTAAATGTGCATACACCTCTCTTTTTTAATTTGGGTTTGTTGCTTAAATTATAATTGTTGCCCATAAAGGACTTTAGCTGCAGCAATAATTCTGGTGAAGCACATCTTGAAGATACAATTGAAGCTTTATTTTTCTGTATTTATTCCTTTTTAAATATTAGTGTGGTTTCCCCTGCAGCAAACTGTACAATTATTTTTTGAATTTTTTTATTTTATATATATATTTTCAGTTTTTTAATCTATATATACTTACTGTACCAAAAATAAACTTTATACACTTACAATAGGTGATGAATTTTATTTCATACTCTATTTGTTTTCTGGTTTTTATTTTCTATTAATCGTGGTTTTCATCTAGTGCTGATATGTGGTGCGGCTAAAATAATACTTCTATGCCATAAAATAAAAACAAACAGAATATTTTTCTAAGGCTCTAAATGAGAATGAAATAATTTTCTTTAACTATTTGTGTGAACTAGTTCTTTTAGTAGAAGACCTTTGTGATAGTGTCATGATTGCATTTTCTGTCCAACTGTTATTTATTAGACACCTTTTTTTCCATACAATAAAATCCCCATAAAATAGGCTTATTAAACATGAAAAAGAAATAAAAATTTATTAGTTAAGGTGAGGAAACCTGAATGCCTGGGAAAATTAGACAAGACACATTATGTACACAGCATACATACTTCTTTTTTCTTTTCATAAACTCAAAAAATTGCATCTCTATGTGTTCTTTATAAATTTTTAATAATTCATAGATAGAAGGTTAGTCTGCTTTTGATGAAGGAATTGGCTGCCTTGAACTGTAATATTTTCTGAAAATCTTTGAAACCAACACTAAAGTTTAAGGGTTTAGTGGATAGTCATTTCTCTCCATCGAATCTCACTATGTTGTTTCCAGTGCCTACTGAATTGTTATGTTTTATTCTACTTTTCATTAAGTTGAAGATTCTGTTTTTGACTATACTTGGTGATTTCTAGTTATACTTGCTATACTTGGTGATTTCTAGTTATTTCATGTATTGTTTTAGGAACCCTGAATCTGGAGGGTTCTTGGCTTTGAGGAACCAAACATTTGGCCAAGATTATTATTATAAATAGTCATGCCTCGGTTTACCTTAGAAACTTGATTTGCTTGGGAGTTTTAACACAATTCTGAGAATTTTGAACACTTGTAGGTCTTGGATTATATATGGTTTCGTTGTGATTGTCTTCAATTGATTTGGCAAGTTAGCACATTAACGTATTATCTTGATGTTTTTTAAAACATGAATTTTATTAGCCAGACCCGTAAACTTTTATGGAGCAACAAACTTATATTTTTCTCAGAAAAAAAGTATTTTGGAGCAACACTTGAACAATGGCTGTGCTTGTTGTGATTACTGATTACAAACCTTTGACAAATGATTTAGACTCAAAGGCTGATTTTATATTTTTTCCCTGGAAATTAGTTAATACTAGTAAGTGGCAACATATATTTTTACTAAACGCTATATAGGCCAAACACATTTGCAATAGAATGGCTTTTTGTAACTTCCTAGAGTAGAGTAAGGGTGTTACAAGATTGGTAGTAAATCATCTATTGTGTTGAACATTATTTCGTACATTTTGTAACATTTATGCATCTGTGCTGTTTTAATTTACTGCCCATGGTATACATATAGGTTGGCTGCTATCACAATACTCAGAATATAAGAGCTGTCATAGTCTTTCAAGAGGAAAGGTGATGAATTGCATGCTGATTTCTGCTTAAACTTTGATTGGCGAAAGTGTTGCTCCCCTGTTTATGGTGATTAAATGTAAGTATTTTTTTTATTCAAGTTATAATAAGTAGATTGAGTTGGATTTTTTGTTCCTTCTGGCATTTCCTTCTTTCTACCCCTCCCTCTTTTAAGCAGAGGGATGGTTGATTTTGAAGCATTAAATTTTTACCTTAGTCTCTCTGGCTTTCATAGATCTTGATTTTTTTTCCCCACAAGGTTGAGAACTCACCATAGTGAAGTATTTCTCTACTAGCTAGTTGCATGCAAATTGCAGATTGGCTGTGTCATGAACTTGTGACAGAGATGGTTGGACTATGGAGAAAGCTAGTGGAGTTGGGCATTGAAAAATGCCTGTCTGGAAAAATGATTTACTCTCAGCCCTTGTGTCACCAAAAATTAATATAAAACATTAGTGGAAGGAAGGGGTGAAAAGAGGTTTTTAGTTGGTGATTGAAATTAAATTTTATGTAAGAACAAGTTTGATGTATTGATAAATACTTCAATTCTGCTTCTCGGTCCAGTCACCTAAACGGCTTATATCATAGTCACTTTGTTCTTTTTTACAGTATTATTTAGAATTCTCATGTGTTGAGACCATGATTTGGTGGTTGTGGATTAAATGTTGATGGTGACAGTAATAATGGTGTTAAAAATGTAACCGGGATAGAAGACTTTGATAATCAGAAAGTGAACTAAACCATGCAATTAGCAATATGTATAAGTTACAGCAGAAACTACCAAAAGATAGGTTCTTTCTTCTATAACTTTATGATTGAATGTTTTCTTTAGCAAACTTGAATTTTTCATAAGTTGCTTACCACATAAGGTGAGATTGTCCGGTGTTAAAGCATGATTGACCGTTGGTGTTTGACATTTATCCAAACACGCTTATAACGTGGGACACACTTCTTCTCTTTCCGAATTTCATTCTCTTCATGCATACCAAACTATTGTTAATCCCTTAATGTTGTGTCTAAATTTATTCATAAGAATGCAATACATTTATATTCTTGATCTATGAATCACGGAGAGACTTTGATATGGATATCGGATATGACACTCTAACACGACTAATGTTTAAATTATAGGACATAGGTATACCACATATACATACAAAGAGAGATGTTAACGAAATGAGATGAGTAACAACAAAAAATATCTAAATTAATGGTATATTTATTTTTCTAAATCATTTTTTTTATGATAACAAGACTTGGAAGAGACATTATTTTTGTTATTTTTTATATTATATTTTAAGCTTCAGAAAAAAAAAGAATAATTTTTTAATCATATATGTGTTTAACCATATTGAAGCATCCTTTTAAGAGTACAAAAGTGTCGACTTAAGTATCCAAGTCAATAAAAAATAATTTTTTAATTGGACACCTAATAAAAATTATTAGACAAGTGTCAAACAAGTGTTACAGTGTGTGAGTGTTTTGAACATGTTTGATACAATGTCACTTTGAATATGAGAGACATTTAAAATACTTATAGTCATATATATGCTATGAGAGAGAAATACATTATTGTTTTCCTTATTATTAGTGTGCAAATTATGCTTCCGCACTTGCTCTAATAATAATGCACAAAAGGAAATTGCATTTTGGAGAACAAGATTTTGTGATTTATGATTGCATCCATAATCATCAACCGCTAAAGTAGTTCACAATCAATTCTTTGGAAGTAAACAAAATTGGTTAACTAGGTCATATCCTACGTTGTAACTCTGCTGGGCTAACAATTCAATAACTGAAGGACTAATTGTAGTGTTAAGGATGCTGGCTGGACTTACAGTCATGCAGAGTATGCTATTGAGTTGATTAAAAAAGCTTCCCGTGTCCAAAGCCAAATCTGCTCCATCAGCAAAATGGAATGTAACCACTGGAAACCCAACTAGATCTCTACTTATAATCCCATAATGACACAGCTTCTATGGAGTATTTTCAAATATAACTTGTCTAAAGGACCAACTAAGGAGATTTCTAACTTCATTGTAAAGTAATTTATGCACACTGTCAACTAGGTAGGTGATAGTGGTCCCTGAGTCACGGATGACTCCACCAGTGTTGTTCCCTTTGATCTCAAAAGTTATTGGAGCTATGTCAAGCCTTTTTTCCCCTACAATTATGCCTTTCAGGGTGACATAATAAAAGCCATGATGCACTTCAAAAGGTGTGGAATATCCTTCAAGATCTGCCCCTTCACATAATATCAATTGGTTGTAATTGTAATATGGGTCAGCCAGGTTGCCTACGCAGTAAGAAAACTTTTGGCCAATTTTTGTTGCCAAAGAGTTAGGTCCATTGTTTAGTCCTCGTATTCCATTGTACCCGGGATCCGTATTGAATCCAATGTTGTGGCCACATCTAACGAGTACATCAAATATCTGAGAGTGACCTTCATCTGTTGTCTCAAAGACAACCGTGTCGCTGCCAAATGTTCCTGAAGTGGAGGACTTGTCCACATAAGAGATGTTGAATGGAATAGGGTCACATTTACAGCCCTTGAAGCCACAGGGTGTTTTGCACAGTGGGGAAAAGGTGGAAGACTTTGAGGGGTCAAAGAGTAGACCTACATGGTTGCACATGATCCACAAGATGTCACTGCTAGTGTCCATGATAACTAGTTGTGGGATGGGGGGTTGGCCTATTGAGAGGATTGACCAGTATGGTTCTACGGGTTAAGGAGGGAGAAATTGTAGAAAAAAAGTGTTCAAAAAACACATATTGTGTGGAATAAAAGAATCTATTTTATATTTAAATTATATTATAAACAGATGACATATTAAAAAGTGTACTTGTTGATGAGCTCTTGAAGCATAAAAATCCTTCTTCAATAGTGTGAAGACTCTACGTGTGTCCACACCGAGACTGACCTCTATTCGTCAATAACTTTGACAAGTAGAAAAATAAGAATAGAAAAGTGATATTGGGGATCGTTTCAACGTGCAACCTAAGACTCTATTTATAACACGCTAAGAATACCAAATTTCTGATCAAATCAAAATCATTATTGATAGTATCATTTTTTAAGCTATATTATTTCTTGTTACCTTTTATTGCTAATCATTTAGCAATTCAAATTGAAATAATAATTGACCAAGTCAAACTTGTATCTAGTCGCCTTTTCAATCCAAATTTCAAATACAAAATCATACATATTTGTTTCTCTTCTTTTACCAAATCTTTCATATTATTTATATTTTCAGTGCTAGCAAAAATATAATACTATTCCACCTTTTTGAAATCAATTAATCATTTGATCATATTAAATTCTCTAATTTAATTAATCATTAAATATTAAAATAATTTCTTTAACAGAGATTAGAACACTCGTTTGTGTGTGACCTCGTAGGTTCAATACTAAGCCAGTAATATATTAATCAAATTAATGTACTAATCAAGGTAGGCGTCTAGCAACACTCCTTAACGTCCGGATAGCATGAAGTAACATTTTACTTTTAAGAACCATTAGAAGAGTATTGTAATAATTTCTTTCATCTTTACAGCTTTGGGTTAACTTAGAGTATGGTATTACTGTCAAACCCTTTTGAGTTAACTCATAATAACTTAAGAAACTCATTTCTTGTTTCATTTAATTTTCCTGGCCAGGATATAATTTTATTCATAGAGCTCAAACTCATTATCAGGAGTTGATGGATTCCTTTTTGATTAATCATTAATTCTACAAGTATTTAATCATATCCATTATCCATTCAACAAGTGCTCTAAAACATTAGGTGTCTGGAATCAAAATACAACAAATAACCTGTTAATTACTATGATAATCTCAGGTCAAACAAAGTTATTATACCTCTTATTGAGAATTTTCTATTGACAGTTTATGATAAATTTTAACCATTAGAAAATTTCAATTGAGTTAGTTCAATGATCACATCAACATGCAACTCATCTATATATGCAAAAATTAATAAATGAGATCTATTAATATTTATCAAATAAATACTATCACATATATATTAATCTATCCGAATTATTGACATCCTATTTACAATAATCCTATGATCAAGAATGATTTAGATTAAAATTAGAACAAACTTGTTTCTCATTATCATAATCTTTATTATAATAAAAGTCTTTAATTTT
Organism: Glycine max; assembly: GCF_000004515.6. Classification (NCBI taxonomy): domain Eukaryota; kingdom Viridiplantae; phylum Streptophyta; class Magnoliopsida; order Fabales; family Fabaceae; genus Glycine; species Glycine max. Next base: position 14,261,190 of record NC_038251.2, on the reverse strand, counting down.
AATCAAAGACATTATCAAATGAACCATTTAATCAAATAGTGAAATATGACAATGAAAATAAAATAATACTTTATTATTAAAATTAGAATTGATTACATGATGACTTGGATCGTGGGCATACAAATTTATTCCCAACAGAAACACTAGATGTGTAGTCATTATTAGAGACCAAAGAAACTTCTATCCGTGCTGGTTTGTAGGCGAAATGTGCAGCCGAGTGTTGGATATCGAGTTCCATTCAGTCTTTGGCTGTTTCATTTGGCTTGTAGTGGAAATGGCGAACTGAGCCAGGGTGAATGAGTTTGGAGACCAGTCTCCGAGGTTTAACAGATGAAATAATGCTAGTTGATGAGAAACATGTTAAGGATAACAGCAAAAGAAGATCCAATGGTTGATATGCAAATGCCATGGAGTATTGGCCTTCTTTGTTATCGTGTTTGCTGTTTGGAGTTTAGGTAGGTTGTAGATATATATTTCTTCCAAGACATTTAGGATTGAAATATATAGTGAGAAAGAAACCTTTATGCTTTAACACATATTGATTGACCTGGTGGAAGGTATGATTTGTATATATACAAAAGAAAATTGATGATAGGGAATAAAAAACTGAAGGGCCTTTAAAAGGCACCAAGCACATGAAAATTGCATAATCTTGTTTACTAGGACAATCTTTACATTCTCTGCCAAGAATCAATCTAGAAAACGAGGAACAACTTGTGTTATGATTTGATAATCTTTATTTTGAGCAAATCGACTAATGAAGATTTCCTTTCTTGTCTTAGTGCTCGACTGCTCGTGATGTCACCATCACACTAATATTAGTAGAAATGGAAAGGGAAAGAAATGGAGATCTTTTTCCATTATGATAGGAGTAATGAATTTTGCATGTAAACACCTTTACTAACTATTTCTTTCGTCTTCCATGTCTTTCCATGTTGTAATTTGTGAGAAGTTAGGTTTCATTTTCTTTTTCTTTTGGTATTGAGATGAATCGGTTAAGAAAACAAACTATGGTGAAACTGAAACTGAAGTTTGAATATGGCACATGAACCTCTTTAGAGTTGAACACAAATTTTTTAATTAAATATTTGATAAGAGGTCGATGTACCAAGTGAAGGATGGAAGAAGCCGGGAGTTTGTTGAGAGAAATGCTCCAGTACAAGAATGCGGCAGAGTTAATTAACATTATCAACAATGAGGTTGATACTGAATCAATAAGTGATTTCCTTGCCACTTTGTGTGAGCAAGGAAGGGTTCAAGAAGCTGTTTCAGTTCTCTTTGGAATTGCATGTATGATTTTTGCTGTTCAAAGGTTGTCTACTGATAATCAAGGATTCCACAAACAACAGAAGATTTATGAATGAAAGGTTTTGGTTCAAGATCAAGAAGAGTTCCACATTCCTCTTGCAAAAGTGGTTTGAAATTTGGACCTTGTGATGACAAAGATGTAAGCTAGGAATCTTACAACAAATAATGGTGGTTATATGACAAGGTCCCAGCTGCAAGGCTTTGACTTCTATTGTTCTAGAATTGCTGCACTTTGTGTCAAAGGGGAGTTGGAGAAAGCAAATCAATCAGCAACATAGTTGCTTTCTGAGCTGTCAGAGTCTATGAACTAAACATGAGGGATAAAAAAGAAGATTTTTTTTTGTAGAAACTACTCTCCTTGTGTTGAAGTAAAGAGAGCATGTGGATGAGCGGCGATACCTGCAGGTACATAATTTTTCGTTATATTTAAGTTTCTAAGGTGTATATACATGTATAAAATGCTTATCATTCCTTTAGTAATGAAACTTATGAAATTAAACTGGTCAAATTAAAACGGAGCCTTAAAATATTACCTAAAAGATTGATGTCACCTTTTATTTATTATATAAATTAACAACTACTTTGTTAGACAATTTTGGCATGGCATCCATGTTCTTTACAATTTCCATTTTCTTATCAGATTTATTGCCTTCTGCATCACTAAATTTATTTGGTTAATTTGGGTGTGGCTCTGCTGTTCTCACTCCCCACTGTTAGATTGGGGTTATTAGTCTTATTGTCCAAAGGCTAGGGCTTGTACTGAGTCTAATTTTATTAGTAAATAGGGGTATTAATTTATGGTATTGCAAAATTATATTGTACAAATAATGATAATTTGAAATTTTTAACCTTATCATAAAAAATTGTTTCAGCTCGAGACAATGATAGCTCATTCATTTGACATTTCCATTTTGTTTCCTATAATTTGTGCCATGGTTTCAAGTCACAGGACTGAATCATGTCTTAGAAGTACATGCTATATCTGGAGACTGATGAGAACTATGATATCCAAACTGGAGCATTGAAGTTATTGGTCAAAGGTACAGAAACAGAAGTAGGAACAGAATCATCTCAAATGCTGGATCATATATGAAAAGGAAGTTACATAATATGGATGATAAGCAGCTAGTTTGCCTTTTGGCTCCAATACATAACTACTGCCTGTCATTGCTCAACTATGCTCTCCTGTCTGCACTTTAAACTATAAAGTAGCTATCAAGGAAACTGTTGGACTCAGCACTGAGCCATTATATGTATGCATTCACCTTTTCATGTTTTTCGAGGCTGGAAAGCAAGAACCGATGGCCTTTGGTATGATTTGAGACATGTGTTAGACACACTGTTCTCAAGGATTTATCCACTTGAAGCCCAAGTCTTCCAGGATTTAACAGGCCCTTCCCAAACCAAAAACATTTGTGTCATTTTCTAATATTGATGTGACTTTTGGATAAAAACGTGGGTCTTTGACACTGATTCAAACACATTCTTTCACGTGGATACTTCTTTCTTCTCTTTCCAAATCTCATTTACTTAATGCATACCACACTATTATCAATTCCTAAATTTTGTTTCTAAATTTATTCATAAAGAACACAATGCATTACATATTCTTGTTAAATTTAAAATAATTATAGCCAAATATATGCTATGAGAGCAACGCTTTGCTGTTTATCTTGTTAGTGTACAAATTATGTCACAGGACTTGCTCAAATATCTCGAGATCAAAAGTTGTGATTTGTGAATGCATCCACAATCATCAACCAGTAAGAAGTTCACAATCAATTCGTTGGAAGTAAACAAATTGATTAACTAGGTCATATCCCACGTTGTAACTCTGCTGGGCTAACAACCCAATAAGGGAAGGCTTACTTTTAATGTTAAGGCTACTGACTGGACCTACAGTCATGCAAAATACGTTATCATTGAGTTGATTAAAAAAGCTTCCCGAATCCAAAGCCAAATCTGCTCCATCAGAAAAATGGAATGTAACCACAGGAAACCCAACTAGATCTCTACTTATACTCCCATAAAAGCACTGCATCCATGGGGATTTTTCAATTGTAGCTTGTCTAAAGGACCAACCAAGGAGATTTCTAACTTCTTTGGATAGTAATTTATGCACACTATCAACTAGGAAGGTGATAGTGCTTCCTGTGTCAATGATGACCCCACCTGCTCTGTTCTCTTTCATTTCAAAAGTTTCGGGAGCTATGTCAAGCCTCTTTTCCCCTACACTTATGCCTTCCATGGTTACATAATAAAATCCATTGTAAACTTCAAAAGGTGTGGAATAGCCTTCAAGATCTGCTCCTTCACCTAATATCAATTGGTGATAATTGTAGTATGGATCAGCAAGATTGCCAATGCAGTAAGAGAACTTTTGGCCAAGTTTTGTTACCAAAGAGTCGGGTCCATTGTTTAGTCCTAGAATTCCATTGTGCCCTGGATCCGTATCGTGTCCAATGTTGTGGCCACATCCGAATAGCACATCCGATATCCGAGAGGTACCTTCATCAGTTGTCTCAAAGACAACCGTGTCGCGGCCAAATGTTCCTGAAGCTGTGGAGTTGTCTGCATAAGTGACAGTAAATGGAATAGGGTCACATCTACATCCCTCGAAGTCACAGGGTGTTTTGCATAGTGGGGAAAAGGTGGAAGACTTTGAGGGGTCAAAGAGTAGACCTAAATCGTTGTCACAGTTTGTGCAAGGGGTGCACATGACCCACAAGATGTCACTGCCAGTGTCCATAACTACTAGTTGTGGGATGGGGGGTTGGCCTATTGAGATATTGGCCATTATGGTCCTACCAGTTAAGGAGGGAGAAACTCTAGCTTTGTAGTCATTATTAGAGACCAAAGAACCTTCTATCCTTGCTTGTATGTTGGCTAAACGTGCAGCTGAGTGTTGAATATCAAGTTCCATTCGGTCTTTTGCCGTTTCATTTGGCTTGTAGTGGGGATGGTGAACTGAGCCAGGGTGAATGAGTTTGGAAACCAGTCTCTGAGGCTTACCAGATGAAATGGTGTTAGTTGATGAGAAACAACATCTTGATAAGGATAATAGCAAAAGAAGATGCAATGGTTCATGTGCAAATGCCATTGTGTATTGATCTTCTTTGTGGCTGAATTTTTTGTTTTAGTTTAGGTAGGTTGTAGGTATATATAGCTCCCAAGACATTCATGATTGTAATATATAGTGAGAAGGAAATCATTAAGCTTTATAAGATATATATTGATTGGCCTGATGGAAGGTGTGATTTGTATATACAAAAGAGAATTGATGGCAGGGAATGAAAAAGTAAAGGGCATTTAAAAGGTACCAAGCACATAAAAATTGCATGATCTTATTTACTAGGACCATCTTTACAATCTCTGCCAAGAATCAATCTAGGAAACGAGGAACAACTTGTATTATGGTTTGATAATCTTTATTTTGAGCAAATAAACTAATGAAAATTTCGTCTCTTTTCTTATAAACAGAGAGATTATTTTTGTATGATAGGAGTAATGAATTTTACTTATAAACAAACACTTCTTTTAAACTATTTCTTTCATCATCCATGTCTGTCCATGTTCGAATTGGTGAGAGGTTAGTAAAAATTAGTGCCTGTACAGGTTTAATTTTTTTTTTTTGCCATTTTGCTGTGGAGATCAACCGGTTAAGAAAAAAAAAATCTATGGTGGAACTAAAACTGACACTACAAGCAAATCATAAATTCAGATTTTTCAAGAGAGAAGAAAACAAAAGGCAGAATATTAGAATCTCAGGAAGGTAATTCTCATAACATCTGATTGCAGCAAGGAACTGATCAGCACCAAACCAAAATATCCTCACAGTATGGTTTTAAATTGCGGTCTGCAACCGCAGTTGCAGCCGCCATGTAAGTTTTTTTACTGTCCGCAACCACAATTATCGGCAACGTAAAGGTTTTTTGACTCACCGCAATTATTTAAAACCTGATACTCATAATTGACACCCATCTTAGCTAATATATCCGTAGTAAATTTAGCTTCACGGTAGATATGACACAATATAAAAGATCAATCCTTGGCTATGAAGTTACAAATGATTTGTAACTCATTAGCATGGTGATGATGAATTTGACAACCTTTTTTTTATCAAAGAAACACCCAATATTTTTAAAACCTTCTTCCCAACCCAAAAGGATCCCATGCAAAAAAGCCATTCGTTCAGCATGCAATATATTTGACTCTCCCACATTGCCATAAAAGCCAAATATAAATTTCCCACATGCAAAAACGTTGGATTCTGCTGCTGACTATTAAGCTGCATTAACTGAACAAAGAAGACTAGAAGAGCTTTAATTTTTTATTTTTTATTTATACATAGAAGAGCTTTAATTTAGTTCTAGCTATAGTAGCTGGAAGCCGGGAACGTAAGGATTTTTCTGTTCGAACACCATTTGATTCCTTGTACACCATATAAACCATGCACTCTTATCTCCCCCTCAACTAAACCAACCATATAGCATGGGAAGAGGAAGGATTAAGAATGGAGGGAAGAGGGATTTGTTGTCGAGGGAGACGGGGTTCACGACACGGAGAAATGTGCAAAAACAAGATTGATTGGTAAAAATTAACAAAAGAATCATATTTTACTAATAAAATTCTAATTTTTCAATTTTATGAGAACAAAAATATATTTTAGTCAATAATATTTACATACCTCATATTTTGAGCACTCCATTTACCTTCTCATTTCCCTTTATTCTTTACAAGTAATCAATTCTTACGGATAAATGTTTTAATCAATCAATCTAATACTAGTCATTATCTATTTCTCCATCATAAATCACATGATACACTTTTTCACCTTAGTCATCATGTAAATAAAAATTATGAGTTGAAACAATAATAATGTCTAACATTTTTTTATCGTTAATAAATGACTTTTTGGGTAAATATCTCATAAGCATTTAAGAAGAGAAAATGTGTAAGGTTGTGTTTTTGTAATTGTTTGTTCAAATGATTTAATTAAAGTACAAGAGAAATTAAATTTAAGTTAAGTGTTTGAATAAATTAATTAATTGATGAGTTAGTGATGTTGAACATATGTTCTATGTGTATTAGTGAGTTTTGGTGTGTTTCAGACTAGAGGGATGAATTTTTTATTTATGAGAGAGGTGGGTGTGCTTAGTAGAAGAAGTCAAGGTGCAGAGAGAGAAACTAGAGAGTCATCAAAAATTTGTCATAAACCCTCATATTCAAAAACTTCTCACAAAAGAAAGCCTCTCATTTCACTCACTTCCACTCCAAGAAAACCACCATTGGAGAAGCTTAAAACTTTGGTGCTATGCAAAAGGGAGCTCCCCTCCCTCCCCCCCCCCCCCCCCCTTTTAGTGTTTGTTGGTTGTTCCTAGATGAGGTAAACCCTATTCTTCCTCTCTTTGTGTTCATTTTCGTTTTTCCCCTTTAACACCCTTCAAACCTCCATGAAAGTGTTCACATGCAGGGTTTTAATATGTTTTCTGTTGGTTTTGGAGTTTGGGATGATATGGATGATGTAGAACTGTTGTAAGAGTTAAGGAGATAGTAATTGATTGAAATTAGCTCAAAAGGTTGATTTTGAATTCTAGGTTGATTGTAATTGATTACATAGGTTTGTAATCGATATTCGAGCCCATGTTTTGTTTACTTGAGCTCTATTGTAATCTATTACAATGACCAAAACCTGGTTATAGAATTGGAACAATAATCTCAATGAACATTGTACCTCCGGATGTTAGCTAACTAATGGCTTTGGTTTCACTTAAATATGTTGTGAATAGCATTAGAAATGATTAAATTAGTTAACAATGGTCAAGTTGTCGATAATAAGCAAAAGTCTTTTATGGATTGTAATTTTAGGCATACTATGCTTCTAAACTAGGCTTTTAATTTGGAAAAACATAAAAGTTGGAGATAATCCTCGTAGCTTTCAAATGAGACAATAACCAACTTGATTGAGTTAGTATATATTTATTTATCATGTTTATAAGCTATGAAGTCATAGGTGCATAATAGAAAATGAAGGAGATATTAATCCAAAACTTATGAGATGTTTTGATAACCTTAAACATGAGACATAAAGTGGTTATAATGGTAGAGTGTTGCATATTCATGATTCATGGTCTAGTCTATGATTTTATTGTTGCTAATTTATCATGTTATGGTTGAGAATATTATATTGATGATGAGATAACTATGTTGATTGATGAACGCCTTGGGTTGTGTTGGTTGATTTCTTAATGATGATATGAGATGCGATTGAGATGATGTTGTTTTGAGATTAGAGTTGAATTTACGTTAGATCATGAGATTCATATTCATATGAGTTTTGGTGAGCTGTTTGCAAAAATTCAAGGTATTGGAATGTTTTGTCATGCTTATTGAATTATATGTGAGTTCATGAACATATAAATGGTGAATCTATGATATTATAATCTCTTATGGTGTTGAGATTGATGAATGAATTTGTGATGACATATGATATTGATTTCAATGATCATAACATACATGCATTGATGAATGATATTGCATGTGAGTATGAACGTAAGTTGTGGGTTCTTGGCGGGCCTTAATCTAGTGTTGGAGGCTTTTGTGGTGACCAACATCGATTGAGCCTACAAAATAAATGAGTGGGTGATTCCCTAAATAGGTTAAGGTCTTGGCAAGCCTGACCGAGGTAAACCACTACCTACACTCATCCATTTTCGATAAAAACTACTATTCATAGGATTAATTCGAGTCTCTCCGAATGGTCAGATCATAGAGTACGGCTATGTCAAGAGATGTACTTAGGTTAATTGCTCAAAGGTGAAATCTTCCAGGAGTAAATAGTCAGCATGATATAACATGATAGTTATACATGTGCATTGATATTTGTGACTTAAGAATGACGTGTTACTTGACGAGTTGTATAATTACATTGATATTGGAAATGTACGAAGGATTTTCTACGTATATTGTGAAATGGTGATCTTATGTTGTTTTCAATTATATGATGTTTTCTTTTAAAATGAGCTTACCATTGTATTTTCTGTTGAATTGTGATGATTGTGTCATTTGATATGGGAGCAGATTATGATGTAGCTTCTGAGGAACATATCACTTAGGGTTGAGGTGGACGTGGTCATGCACTTAGGGACGAAAGCCGACTCTCAGACATTTATTTATGCTTTGCCTTAGTGAGACCAACCTAGGGTTTAGATATGATTTTGGTTTTATGTTGTATTTATTCCTTTAATAGGACCTTGAGATTTGTTGAGGATTTGTTTGTGATGTTTTGATGATGCAATGCCTTGGGGCACACGTATCTTCATGTTTTATGTCTTGAAGACTTTTTTGGTTGAGGTTTATTTGACATGTTTATATTCACGAAAAATTTATATGTATTTTAGTTAATTAAATTAATTCAAGAATTTTATAAGGAGTTAAAATGAATCTTTTCGCATTAAGGTTTTTTTGAGTTTCATGTAATGACATCCAAGGTCGTTATAAAATGAACTATTTTGGTATTTAATTATCGACCTTGTTGTACTCCTAAATTCTAATTCAATGAACCAAGAAATTGGTGATGACAACTTTATTGTTTGGTTGGTTCTTGACCAAACCGTCTAGAACCTTCGAATGAGCTTGGCCGATAAACGACCGAGCCTAGTGACATTAGTTATTGGACTTATGGAACTAGCATAGTGACATTATATTTGGCCGATATCATATCATATCATGTTGATAAACAAAAACATGTCTTTATTTATCTCTAGGTGTATCTTTGGCTATGCTCGGTAAGACTCTTATAAGCTTCTTTGATTAGCTCATAAGTTCCTTTGACCAGAATAAACTTGTTTGGTATATGAGCTTATTTTTTCATAAGCTACTTGGAGTAGCTTTTTTTATAAGCTACTTGAAGTAGCTTATGAAAAATAACCTAGTTTATTAGCTACTAGCTTCTTTTTTTCCTTCTCAATTTTATTCTTACTATTTTATTTGAAATTTTATTTTATCCTTTTATTCAATAGAAAAACTCTCTTATCTTTGTTTTCGTTGTCTGGAAAAATAAATCCTCATATTTAATTTTACGTTCTTACACACACACAACAGTTAATTTGTCAATTGTCATCCGTTCCTTAAGGCTAGAAATTCTTTGAATTATGTCAACTTTATAACTATTTGCTGAATTATTTTAAGTTTTCCCTAAAATTATATGACCTAATTTATTTACTTGCGTAATTTTTATTTTATCGATTCAATTTGTAAAAGTGAAAATTCCCCTTTGTGAATATTGAATTTTATTCGAGCATAATTTTAATGTTAAAAAATGATTATAAACAATATAATTCTAATAAAGTTATTTAATTTAATTTTACTTTTCCAAAATAAATGAAAATTTTAATTTTATCATTTTTTGATAATACAAAATTAAAAAAAATTATTATCCTACTTTTTAAGATAATAAGTTATTAGAAATAATGTTAAAATAATATTAGGAATGTTAAATATATTATTTGATATTTATGAGTTAATTTATCAAATAGTCTTATCAAACACTTTCTATTAAATTAATTCGTTTATAAATTTAAAATTATTTCTCAACTTTTCAGCTCCTAACTTATAACTTAACTTATAAACTTTCAACTAAGCTATGTATAAGTTAGTTATAGTAAAGATAGCTCTTAACTTATCTCTTAGTTATAGTAAACATAGCTCTTAACTTATCTCCTAATTAAGGAATTATATTATCAATAGACCAATCATGAGATGCCTATAAATAACACCCCAAAACCCCGAAGGTGACACGACACTTTTCATGCTCTAGTTAGATAACTACCCTAGAGAAATCCTAGACCAGAACAACAACATATTTGGGCTTGATGGGCGTCATATCAAAAAATTCTAAATCATATTTTTTTCTTGAAAAAAATTTAAAGAGGTTGAATCTATATAGGCTCTAATAAGATTTATTTTAATAAAATTAAAAGCAAGAATAAAATAAAAAGGGGTTGGAGTAGGCAACTAAATCTGAATGTAAAGAAATTTATAATTAAAAACAATTGGAAAAAGTAACTGATTAGGTAGACTCAATGGTATAAGACTCTAGTCCAAGGAATAATATTTATTTTAGGTTTTAGGGCGATCATTGGTTTAAGAATACACTTGTCTTTTTAGATAAATTAGTTATAATTACACTTAAGCTTTAATAACTAATTTCTCCTTACTTTTTTTTATAATCAACTTTGTTAATTACTTCCTTTATCTATAGACAACCTTAAAAAAGCTCTTAAAATTTAGGTTAAAAATAACATCACTACTAAAAAAAGTATTTTTTACGACGGTTAAATCACACATTTTATGACGGTTTTGAACCGTCGTAAAAACAAACATTGTAAAAAGCAAAAAAAAAAATAATGACAGTTCGAACAACCGTCGTTATATATTATACATTTTACGACGGTTATTAAAACAACCGTCTTAGAAAGTCCTTAAAATCTAAGTCGGTTATTGAATAATCGTTTTAGAAAGGCATGATTTTATTGGACGTACTAAGATGATTGTTACAGAAACCGTTTTAGTAAGTCTTTTCACTAATACATTTCTACGACGATTATTTTATAACCGTCTTAGTATGTGTTGCCTTTCTATGCCTGTTAATTCTAGAACCGTCTTAGTATGTATTCAATTTTTTTTCCTTTTTTATTGATTTTTTGTTGTTGGTCTCTGGTAACTTTTAATAAGACATACATTGATGACAACCAAAAAGTATCATCATCATTTACAAGTGTGAAAAAATAAATATATATATATATATATGTAAGAAGTTTTGTTATCAACAATATTAAATTGAAAACAATTCAATTCATAAACCTTACTTATGACTGTTCAATGAATGACTATGTAAGTGCCGCAACAACAAAAACCCATGCCATGCTATAGAGATCCAGTAGGAATGACATATACAGCTAAAAAAGGTAATATATATATATATATATATATATATATATATATATATATATATAAAAACTTTTGTTGATCAACTATGTTTCTGGTTATTGTCTTCACCTGGTGGAGCATGGATGCAGCTCCTTAGTTCTTCAAAAGCTTCTATGTTCTCCGTATCAAAGCCTCCTGTAAACTGAAAAGAGTTTCACTCCAATTAACTCCTAATGTTTGATAATATATGAAACAATCATCAATCATCATTAATAACCAATAAATCATGGCCTAAATAAAAAGGTTAATTAGTTACATTTTTTTGGGTGATCGAATAATTGTTCATGTAATGGCCCAATTACTGTTTAATGGGCTTAGACTAAACCAAATTTTGCTCAACTAAATCAAATAATCTAAGCATTTTATTTTATTTTTATTAATTTTGCAATTATCATTTGTAATTCACTTTAGCAAAACTAATTCAAAAGTGCGTTTAACTTCAAATATATTAGTCGTGTCTAACATGCTAATAATAAATGTTTGCTTATTTTGGTTAATAGTATTTTATTAAATATTAGATGTGTTTAACATGCTAAATATTAAATGTTTACTTATTTTAGTAGATAGTTTATTAAATATTAGACATATTTAAGTTTACATATGTTATTAAATAACAATATATATCATGTAAATATTAATTAAGATCACATATGTTTTATATCTTTTAAGGTAAGATGTCACGAGTTATTGATATAAAATATTTATAAATTTTATTGATAATTTATTTTTTAAAATTTATTTTTTTATTTACAAAACTTAATTTTACAAAATTCATTTGTCGTGTAAATGGGTAATCTTCCGTTCCATTTGTAAGCACTGTGAAAAGATGTCTTATAAGTAAAACGAGTGTAAACTACAGAGATAATATGGCTAGTTATATTTTAGCATGTCTACACGTTAGCAAAGTCATGAATTGACATTATGAAATGATTGATTAAATAATTAATTATAAGTTCACTTTGATTAAATTGAACGTGGGATATATATATATATATATATATATATATATATATATATATATATATATATATATTAATTAAGGTCAATTATTTTTCGAGAGACAAACGTACTTGTGCAATGTACTTACACAAATTGGCATGATCCATCAAATTGGCTCGATGATGGCCTTCCAAATGATGATAACATTTCGGCAACTGGTTGACAGACCAGACCAGCACCAAGAATTAAAACCGCAGCCTTCTTTCTGGGATCAAATTCCTTCTCTATGCCATTCTCTTCGACTTTACCAAGCTTAAGGGAAATTTTACTTGAATCTTGATTTGAAAATCTCATTTTCATTTGGATTAGGAATATCAGTTAAAGAATCAATGATTTGATCCAGAACAGCCCTGTCATCAACATCCTGTATGTTGTACTTCACGTTAAAGCTTGGTAATTCACTTAGGATAGAAAAAAAGAATCTTCCAAAACAACTATTAAGGGACAATTGAATGTTCAGTCCATAGATTTTCTGATTTTCAGTATGGAAATAAAACCAGAAGTGGAAGAAGATAATATTTACAAAAACAATTATTTAGAAAATGAAGAGGTATGGTTTTAGTCAGGTAACTAGAATTAACCAGTAAAAGAGAGGCACGACATATTTTGAGAGTCCATGAAAATCAGTAAATCACAATATTTTATTAGAAGATAAGAATTAATCAGTAAAAGTTCATCAAAAGATGTTCACATACTTGTACTCTGCCAGAGCATCACAGGAAATATCTAGAAAAGTTTCTCTCAAAACAAATGCAGATGAACGCCTTTTGTACAACTCAAGTGGTACACTCCTACCATCTTTCTCCATAAAATTCCTCTTGAAAGCATCAAATTAACCTGATAAAGCCTCTACTTCCAGCTTCAAAATATTAGTAGAATTCTCTTTCCTTGTTTGTTCAAAAACTCTTTGGCTGATCTGATAAAAGGAAAATAAAAAACACAGTCAGAATAATGTTTTAGAAAAATTTTGATGTCATATCTAGTCTCTGCACAAGACATGTAAGAATTAACCAGTAAAAGTTCATTAAAAGATGCATAAACTAATAACCAAAAAACACATTGTATATCAAATATCCATGTCTATCATATGGGTATTAAGCCCATATCCATGTCAAATACTCATCAAACATCAACAATGCCTCTAGTCTGCATATTTCATTATTTGTTACTTTTCTTTAAAATGTTTGTTCTAATACTGGCAGGGTACTGTGAATGCATGTATACATGATTTTGATGATGTCAAAAGAAGAATCAAACAAGGCTCATTTTGCTTCAAGATTAATACAAGATTGTTTCAACAAACAAAGCCTTGATTCAAGATTTCTTCAAGATCAAGCCTTGCCTCACAATGAAAGGTTTCAAGTCATTCAAGGCACATGTAATCGATTACCAATACATGTAATCGATTACCAATGGTTTGAAAGTGTGTAATCGATAACACATCATATATAAACGATTACCAGAGACTCTGAACGTTGGGAATTCAAATTTTAAATGAAGGGTCACAACTGTTCGAGAAAAACAACTGTGTAATCGATTACACTAATTCTGTAATCGATTACCAGAGATGATTTTCAAGGAATATCGCCAACAGTCACATCTTATAATTTGGATTTTGAATGGCCATCAAAGGCCTATATATATGTGTGACTTGGGACAAAATTGAAGAGAGAGTTTTGCTTAGGAAAAATGTCTTATCCTCTCAAAAGACAATGAGAGAGATTCCAAAAGAACTTCGTTGTCAAATGCTCTCTCAAAAGAAATCCTTGACCAAACACTTGCAAAATCTATAAGGATTCTTACATGATCTTCATTGTAATATTCTTCTCTTGAAGAGAGAATTCTTCTCCCATTCTTCTTATTCAATGAGATTGGTTAAGAGACTGTAAGTCTCTTGTTGTAAAGCATCTGAACACAAGGGATGGATTGTCCCTGTGTGGTTCAGAATTTGGAAAGGATTTTACAAAGATAGTGGAAATCTCAAGTGGGTTGCTTGAGTACTGGACATAGGCACGGGAAGTGGCTGAACCAGTATAAAATTGTGTTTGCATTCTCTCTTCCCTTATCTTATTTATTTTGTTGCAATCAATTGTGTCTTGCATGTTTAAAGAACATTGTTAAATTGATTGTTGTTGCTTCTTCTGCATTCTAAGCCTATCCCTCTTAAGATTATTGAGGCCACAAGGTCTAACAAGTGGTATCAGAGCAGGATTCTTGTATAAAGTTAAAAAACTTCAAGAATAGATATGGCCTCATCCAACTTTCCATTTCTTGAGGGAAATTCTATTAATAGGCCTCTTATGTTCAATAGCGAGGGTTATCACTATTGGAAAACCCGAATGCAGATCCTTATTGAAGCCGTAGATTTAAATATATGGGAAGCCATTGAAGTTGGTCCTTTTATTCCTACAAAGGTAGTGGGAAATAATGCAACTATAGGAAAACCAAGAGAAGAATGGAATGATGATGAAAAAAGAAAGGTTCAATACAATTTAAAGGCCAAAAATATAATCACTTCTGCATTAGGCATGGATGAATTTTTTAGAGTCTCAAATTGTAAAAATGCAAAAGAAATGTGGGATACTTTGCAAGTAACCTATGAAGGCACAACTGATGTCAAGAGATCTAGAATAAACACTCTCACACATAAATATGAACTGTCCAGAATATTTCAATATGAGACCATAGAAGATATGCAGAAGAGATTTACTCGTATAGTTAATCATCTTGCATTATTGGGAAAAATATTTCCTAATGAAGATCTTATTAACAAAGTGTTGAGATGTTTAAGCAGGCAATGACAACCAAAAGTAACAGCAATTGCAGAATCAAGAGATCTCACTAATATGTCTCTTGCCACTCTCTTTGGAAAACTTCAAGAACATGAAATGGAACTTATGAGACTCCATCAACATGAAGAGAATGATATAAAGAGAAAATGAATAGCACGCAGAGCCTCATCATCTTTTATTCAAGAAGAAAGTGACAAAGAGGACTTGACTGAAATAGAAGAAGATGATGTTTATTTCAGATTCTTTGTGAAAAGGTTCAATAAATTTTTGAGAAACAAAAGAAATAAAAGGGAATCAAACATCAATACAAAGAAGAAAGAAGAAGACTCCTCCTTAGCCTCAACATGCTATGAAAGCAATCAACCTGGGCACATGAGATTCGATTATCTTGTCTTTGAAAGAAGAATTGAAAAATCCAACAAGAGGAATCTCAAAGAAAAGAAAGAAAAGAAAACATAAATCACTTGGGAAGAAAATCACAAAAATTCTTCAAGTGATTCAAAAAAATAAAAACATAAATCTGGGTATCATGATGAAAGACTATGAAAACGGACAAGAGAAAAAGCGATTCAATGATAGCAATTTCTCCAAACACATGCATGCATCAAAGTTTATTCATATTTCTCCCCAAGAAAAGTGAATATGTGATATATGGAGACAACAAACAAAGGCCACTTGATCAACAACCCCAACAAGTAATATCAAATGATACCAACAGGTCACTTGTCTTTGATTGATTACTTTTGATGCTTGTTTTCTACTTGAGTTTAGACTGTTCTTGATGATTGTGATTGAATTTGATTGACTGTGTTTGATGATTGATTGATTGTATTTTTGATTGTGTGTTTGATTGTATTGTCTTTGATGTTTGTTCCTGATTGAGTTTTTGATTGTTTTTAATGAATCTATTAAACTTTTCAAATTAGTTTCATGTTTTAAGAAAACTATTTCAAATTTAGATAAGGAAATTTTGAATTTGAAATTTGAAATTTGAAAAGTTAAATTTGAAAATTGAAAATTAAAATTTGAAATTTGAAATTAAAATTTGGAAGTTGGAAGTAGAAGTTATTGGAAGTTGAAAGTTAAAAATGGAAGTTGGAAGTTGGAAATGAAAGTTATTGGAAATTGAAAGTTGAAAATGCAGGTTGAAAGTTGGAAGGGGAAGTTACTAAAAGGTGAAGTTGGAAGTTGGAATTTAAAATTTGAAATTTGAAATTTGAAATTTGAAATTTGAATTTTTTTAATAGAAATTATTGTGTATAGTTAGTTGATTGTTAATTTAATTAATTTGATTTGAAATATTTGATTATTGATTGTATTTGATTGTGTTTGATTGATGTGTTATTGTACTTGTTTTTGCTTGATTAATATTGAATAATTGTTTTGATGCCTTTTGGTATCACTTGATTCTCATACATTGCAACAAGTGGTAACATCTTTCTCCTCTCTATTCATGATTTGTTTTTTATGTTGACAAAGGGGGAGAGAAAGATAAAAGATAAAATAGTAAGAAAAATTATCTATTGTTTATGAGACAATTTGTTTACATATGAAAAATATGAAATTTTCAACTGTCTCATATAAGCAATCATTGCAAAATCAAGGGGGAGTAAACTATATGCAAATAGATATTTTTTCTTTGTTGTTGCTCCTAACCTACAGGTGGTTGTCATCATCAAAAAGGGAGAGAATGTAAATCATGAAGATTTTGATGATGTCAAGAAGAATTAAGAATTTGCTTGAGAAAGGGGGAGAATGTAAATCATGCAAGCTTTGATGATGTTGAGAAGAAATCGCATGTTTGTCATCATCAAAAAGGGGGTGAATGTGAATGTATGTATACATGATTTTGATGATGTCAAAAGAAGAATCAAACAAGGCTCATTTTGCTTCAAGATTAATACAAGATTGTTTCAACAAACAAAGTCTTGATTCAAGATTTCTTCAAGATCAAAGCCTTGCCTCACAATGAAAGGTTTCAAGTCATTCAAGGCACATGTAATCGATTACCAATGGTTTGAAAGTGTGTAATCGATTACACATCATATGTAATCGATTACCAGAGACTCTGAACGTTGGGAATTCAAATTTTAAATGAAGGGTCACAACTGTTCGAGAAAAACAACTATGTAATCGATTACACTAATTTTGTAATCGATTACCAGAGAGAATTTTCAAGGAATATCGCCAACAATCACATCTTATCATTTGGATTTTGAATGGCCATCAAAGGCCTATATATATGTGTGACTTGGGACGAAATTGAAGAGAGAGTTTTGCTTGGCAAAAATGTCTTATCCTCTCAAAAGATAATGAGAGAGATTCCAAAAGAACTTCGTTGTCAAATGCTCTCTCAAAAGAAATCCTTTACCAAACACTTGCAAAATCTATAAGGATTCTTACATGATCTTCATTGTAATATTCTTCTCTTGAAGAGAGAATTCTTCTTCCATTCTTCTTATTCAATGAGATTGGTTAAAATACTGTAAGTCTCTTGTTGTAAAGCATCTGAACACAAGGGATGGGTTGTCCCTGTATGGTTCAGACTTTGGAAAGGATTTTACAAAGATAGTGGAAATCTCAAGTGGGTTGCTTGAGTACTGGACGTAGGCACGGGAAGTGGCTGAACCAGTATAAAATTGTGTTTGCATTCTCTCATCCCTTATCTTATTTATTTTGTTGCAATCAATTGTGTCTTATATGTTTAAAGAACATTGTTAAATTGATTGGTGTTGCTTCTTCTGCATTCTAAGCCTATCCCTCTTAAGATTATTGAGGCCACAAGGTCTAACAGGTACCATAACAATTGGTAGATGAATAATAGTACAAAAAAAATGTATTTTTAATCTCTAAATTTCGGTCAAACATGGTCAAGATCCATGGATTTTTATATTGATGAATTTGGTCCTTAAACTTTAAAAAACATAGTATTTCTATTTCATTAAGATGTACGCAGTAACTAAAATCTTATATAAATATATGTTGCAGACTTGTAGTACCGACCAATTCTCTATCTTACAACTTTAGAAGTAGACAAATCTCAATATCCATGTCAAGTCTATGAACGGTGCGACAAAAAATAGTCGGTGAAAATTGAGAAGGTTTGCGCTCCACATCTTCTTTCTCTTAGAAGTGCTTTCATATAAGCTTTACCCAAACAAACCCTTATATAGAAACTAACTTTTCAAAAAGCTGAGATGCATAAGTTGATTTTACCCAAACAAACCCTTATATAGAAACTAACCTTATCAATGCCAACAAAGTCTCGTGAACCAGTCGTAGCCCTGCAGCCAACTCTCTTCTCAAAGATTCCATTTGCGTAACAATAACAATAATCAGTTAAGTTGAAACCGTGTCGTGGTAGAAAAATGAATTAACTTACCGCGGCTTCTTCGTCGCCGTTGAGGGCGTGTGACACCACCAAGCCATGAAAGACTGAGGACCGAGGCTGAGGTCGGCGACCATCATGTCGGAGGGGGTGGACCATAGAGAACTGTTCGTCCTCTCTGAAATTATAAAAAAAAAGTGAACAAAAAACTCTCAAATCTAGGGTTTTTTTTTAACTTTCTTTATCCAGAAATTAAAATAGAGAGAGGTTAGGGTTTACGTTTTCTTGAGAATTCTTTCTGCAGATGAGGCGATCTTGGAAGGAGAATCGGAACTTCATCTTCGAGGGAGAAGAACTCCACGATCCCACGTCCATGGTTGGAGAGGGAATATGAAGGTGGTGATGAGCAAAAGAAACCCTGCTAAAATGAAAAAACAAGTAAATGGGGAGCGATGAGAAAGGAAATAGAAAAAACAGAGAGGAGAATGAAAATGATGGTGGCTGATTTTCTAGTTCAGTCACAATTAAAACGAGTAGTAGAAGAAGAAAGAATAGCAAAGGTCCTGGTGGTGCTATGTCTTGTAATTTGGGAATTAAAACGAAGACGATTTTCTCTTAAAACCGTCGTTGTTGTTTTGTTTATAATTACAAAAATGCCACCAAAGTACATTCTAAGACGGTCATTAACAACCGTCTTAGAATGTACGTTGTAAAAAATAATTTTCAGGTATTATAATTACAAGTTTGCCACTACATCATATTCTAAGACGGTCCCAAATAACCGTCTTAGAATGTGCGTCGTAAAAAGCTGTCTTTCTAGTAGTGCATTAAGTTCTAAAGAGATGTAACTTTACCCAATAAAACATGCACGTTCGATTATTTTAAGATAAGTTATATTTCTAGACAATGGTAGTCGTTGTGTACTCCTAATTATTAGAAGTAATAGACAATTACGGATCTATAACTCTAATTGGTTTTAGAAAATTTTAAAAATTGGGAAAAAGACCCTTTTGCATAACTCACAAAATGATGTTTGTATTGATGAATGTTAGAAGCATAATAACTACCCAAAAAATAGAAAAGTTATAAAGAACATTGTGACTTCACAACCATAGAAATTAATGCAATGACCTCAAATACCATTACATAAAATACTAAGGTTTTAATATGAAAAGATTTATTTTTAGTCCCTTTAAAACTCTTGAAAAATTAGTTTAACTAATGAAAATACGTATAAATTTTTCATGAATACTAACATGTCATATAAACTTCACTCATAAAAGGTCCACAAGTTACAAAACATAAAGGTATGTGTATCCTAAGACGCTGCATCATTGAACATGATAAACGTATCTCAAGGGTCTCATTAAGGGAATAAATACAATATGGATCCATTACAATATATATATATATATATATATAAATCCTAAGTTGGTTCCTACTAACACAAAATATAAATAAAAAACCAAGGGTCGGATCTTATCTCTAACTCCACCATCAAGTCCATATCAACTATGAATGACATGCTCCTTAGAAGTTACATCATAATTTACTCTCGCATCAAGTGATACAGTCATCACAGTTCAACATAAAATGCAAGGGTAAGCTCATTTTAAAAGAAAACAAAATATAAAAAAATCACCTTGTTAAAAGAGATAAAGAAATCCTCCATTAATATTTCTTTTCAAGCATGTACTAATATAACTCCTCAAATAACACATCATTCTTAAGTCATAATTATATCAATGCACATGTCTAACTATAATGTTATGTTATGTTGACTCTTTACTCTCAGAAGATTTCACCTTTTGAGCGATACATCCCTTAACATAGTTGCACTCTATGATCTAACTATTCGGGGAGACTTGAATTAACCCTGCGGAGGAAGTGAGATTCAATCGAAAAAGGATGAACATGGGTAGTGGCATACCTTGGTAAGACTTGAAAAGAACTTGACTTATCTAGGGATTCACCTACCTATTTATTTTATAGGTCCATTCGGTGTTAACTGCCACGACAACCTCCGGCACTGGGTTGAGGGCATTCTTAGCAGCCCCAACTTACGTGACTACTAACATGCAATGTTGTTCATCAATGCATCCATGTTATGATAATTCAAATCAATATTATATGTCATCACAAATTCATTCATCAATCTCAATATCATAAGAGGTTATAATATCAGATTTATTATTCATACGTTCATCCCAGTCATGAACCTATATATAGTTCAATAAGCATAGTAAGACATTCCAATAAATTGAATTCTTACAAACAACTCACCAAAAACTCATATGAAAGTGAATTTTATGATCTTAACATAAAGTCCAGTCTAATAATAAAACAACATCATCTCAGTTGCATCTCATATCATCATAAATTCATTAAGATCTCAAAATAATTAATTTATGCAAGGAAAACAAACATCAATCACATTCACATAAAAATTGGTCATTAGACTCGAAACTGATCATTGACTCAAAATTTATCATTGGACTCAAAATGATCACTAAACGCGAAATGGGTCATTAGACTCAAAATGATCACTGAACGCAAAACTGGTTGCTAGACACGAAACTGGTCAGTGCACACAAAACTAGTCACTGAATGTGAAATTGATCAATGGACACAAAATTGGTCATTAGACGTGAAACTGATCAGTGGACATGAAATTGGCCATTGGACGCAAAACTTATCATTGGACGTGAAACTGATTAGTGGATGCAAAATTTGTCATTGGACGCAAAATCGATCAATGAACGGGAATTATGCAGAATTTCAAAATTTCATAGAATGACCTCTCATGGCTTCTAAATCATCTTTAAACAAACCCAAACCCTTTTCTATCAAATTCAAATACATAAAAAATATCAAAACTCGTTACAAATATGAACTTTTCGTCAATATTCATCAAATAATCAACAACCAAATTTCAAAACTCAAAACCTCAAATGCTCAAACTTCCATTTTTAACAACATGATTCATTTTCCAGCAAGCTTGAAACCAATCCACAACAACTTAAGCATAGAAAATGATAAAGCTTCCATTACCTATCAAACATAAACTAAAGTTCATCCTCTTAAGCCCAAAACACTAAAAACTCACTAACCACATACACACATGTTGATGGATTGGCAAGTGCACCAATTTATCTCAAGTAGTAAGGTTAAAACGAAAGTCTGAGTATTGTATCGACATAAACTTTGTTTGTACTTATGTAGATGAATATTTGATTAAGAAAAATATTTGGAAAGGTTGTAGAAAATAGTAATTTAAATTGACACAAAATTAAATCAAACAAGAGGGGAATTTAAATTGATTAATTAAAGACATAAAAGATGAGAAAATCCAATATTATTGTAGAAGGAAATTCAGAAGATGAGAATGTTAGGAACTTAGTCTACCAGAGCTACTCTTTGATGTAATGTTAATGATTTTTCTCTATTTATAATTATTCGAATTTACATTTGCATTTACTAGTATACTCTAACTTTGCTCCCCGCATGAAAGAGTCTAATTTATCTATTTTCTCTCTCAAATCTCTTTGCAGAGCTAAAATAGTAAATTGCATTAAGAATAAATATGTATAATAGGCTAAACAAATATCAACCTATCCCTAGTGGTGACTTTATTTAGATATCATTTTCCAATTCTATTAGAAAATAATATTTTCCAATGTTACCCCTAAAACTTACCATGCAAATGGGTGATCAAGCCACAAACAATAATATTAAGCATAAGAAAGGATAATGAAAATGTAATATTATTAAATAGATAGGAAGAGAAATTATATCAAGAGTAGTTGGTTACTAAGTTCCCAACAAAGGGGTTTAGCCTCTCATTATCATGAAGACTTTACAATTGTAAGAGGAGAATATTTAATAAAAGGGAAGGAGATAAGAAAGGGAATGTAGGGAAGGAATGATTCACAATGCTTACTTCTCCTTCTTCTAGCATTTGCCTTCGATAAGGAATTGTATTCTCATGAAATTTTTGTGTTTTTTCCTGTTTCTCTCTTAGATTAGTAGGTTTTTTGCACTAAGTCCACCTTTACTTTCCTGAATTAGTTTGTTTTCCTTAATTAGTCATGCTTTCCTTAATCAGTCATGTTTTTCTTTAGTCTACTTTTCTTAATTATTATGTTTTCCTTAATTATTCTGCTTTCCTTAATTAGCCCTATTTTTCTTAATTAGATCGCTTTCTTTAATTTTTCCCGCCTTCCTGAATTATCCTGTTTTTTTTTTTTTTGCTTTATTTTACTCACTAAGCATCATAAATTCATCACTTTTAATATTCTCTGCACAAAACTTAAATGATGTTAATTTAACAATTATTTGCTCAAAAAGGAAAAATTAGGAGAAAAAAATTACAAATTTCTATATAATTTAACCTAAAAAATATTCATAATTAACAGTTATCAACACATAAGATCAAATCACCAAATTTATTAATTAATTATTTCAAGTACTTAAACTAAATTTAATTTCTCTTATAATTTAATTAAATCACTTGAACAATCAATTAATAAAACACAAAGCTACAATTAACCTTAGACTAGAAAAGATGTTTAACTCCTTGTAGGAGTCATGGAAATACAAAGAGAAAATTAGACAAAACTAGAGGAATAAGAGATAATGTGACCTAATTGGTTGTTAACACCTAAAAATTGGTCGTTGGAGCAACAATTGTTGATTGGCTACGACTGACACAAAGAAACCGATTAAGGCAGTTGATGTGGCTAAGTTAGGGGTAAAAAGGTAAAACAACTAGGATAAAACACTTTGAGTGGTGTGTAGGCCGATTTAAGGGAGGTGTAAGATGGTTTGACAAATAATGGAGTGTTTGAAGGGATGATAGCCATGATCTTGTAGACTTTTGGGAATTTTAATAATGGTTCGGCTAATATAACCATTAGTTGATCATTATAAATAAGGCTATCACATTGAACAAACACACAAACATCAATACATAAAAATCCAGTCATTTCTCTACTAATTACTTGCTTTATTTCCCTTATTTTACTTATTCATTAAAAGTTTTTTTTTTAATTATTTTTAGTTGTTTATCGCTTTCCTTTACTACAATTTCACATAAGGAATTTCACATAAGAGTAGCCTCATATAAAAACTTTAGTTCATTGACGATTAGAAACTTTTTGGAGTGGACTAAGAATCCAACTAAGAAATAGAATCTCTTCCTTGGGACAATTGCCTAAAAGGAACTAATAATGCTTAATACTTATTCATCATCACGGCTAGGGGAATGTTACACCAACACTATCATAATTAATTAATCATCGGAGAAGCAAAAGTTGCCCATGTTTTTTTAAACCCTTTTCATTCTATTGGCTTAGAAACTGAGTCTACTACTAATTAAAACTAAAACGGTCCTTTTTACTAAAAATCATGTGATTCTTTAATACTCGTTCCATAATATCATAAGGGGTTACAATCGACCTCCAATATTTGAGTACAAAAGCACATGCAACACAATTTTTTTTCTTTTTTCTTTTGCAGAAGTCATTCATATGCTAAAGTCATACAATGGCTACATGAATTCCATTTTTTTGCTAAGTCAATACCATGGATATAAATCCTTTATAATATAATATGATTACGTTAATAATCATTCCTCGTATCAAGAAATATGAATTATGCCTCTTAAACTTATAATCTAAATAAATCATTGTATATTTTGAAATATTCCTTCCATATCATTATAATTATCATCATAGATTATTTTATATAGATCAAGAAAAAATAAAAATAAAATAAAAAAGAATAAAATTTTTATAAAATTAATATTATTATCATTAATTCATTTTTAATTTTTGTTGTCCATAGTTAATATTAAAAGAATAAATAATGTTTCATTGAAAAATTAAAATACCAATTATTGTGGAACTTATTATTTCTTCTTACATAATGATGGTCGACAGAGGACAAGTATAAACTAAGGAAGTTTTAGTACACTTTTTCTCAACCAAAAAAAGGAACTCTAGACAATTTCTTTTAAATTATTTTATTTTTCATTTAAAATGAAAGTAAAATTTAATTCACATTTATTATTAGATATTAGGGGAAGGATAGTGAATTTTAATAATTTTATTAATGAATATTTGACTTTATTGATTCATTAATTGGTTATTACAGCATTCATTTACTATATGATACTTTCTCGGTTCTATTTTACATGACGTTTTAGCAAAAAAAATAATAATTATAAATTAGATATTGTTTATAAAATCAATGAAGCATTATTTTTTTCCATGAAGTACCCTTAGTAGGGGTAGTTGTTATTGTATAGTAAGTGAGTAAAAGTCATTAACTAATAGATAAATGATATATTAGAAAGTTAAATAATATATTAAATTTTATAATATCAATTGATTTCTTAATACCTATGTTAAAACCTTAAACATCATATAAAATAGAACCAAGGACCAATATAAAATAATTTTTTATATAATCAATTCAATTTTTTTGCTTAATATTTATAAAATAAAAAGTGTTATATATATATATATATATATATATATATATATATATATCATAAAACAATTCAATTAGGGAACTATAATTTTTAACTAAAAAATAAAATATATATTTTACCCAATTAAAAATAGTGAATTTAAATAATTACAAATTTATTGCAGTATAAATTATTTAAAGAATTATTTATGTAACTTCCATCAATGATATTTAGATTCAAAATTCATTTAATATATATGAAAAAATATAAATTATAATTTAAATAATTATTTTGATTTACATCCAACATCAAAAAATTTGTGCATTGTATGGCTAAAAAACTAGTATATCAATATGAGAAGGAAAATATTGAGCAAAGACTAATGGTAAAAGATAAATTTATTTGCAAATACTAATTCAGTCAAAACTGATTTTGTAGAAAAAAACGTTTATGGTAAGAAATTAAATGGATGGTAGTCTATGTAAGGAATTTTGAGTTCTATAATGAGCAAGGTTCATACTGAAAATGAGAAGTAATAAATTCAGTCAAAGGAAAAAATTGAAGATATTTATTAGCTTCAACCAATTTATAATGGAGTCAAGATCCAAGTCAAAATAAACATGTTTAATTTCTTATACATATGAAAATCAAATTATACCCACATATTAAATATTTAATTTGATTTGAATTTTGACTTCAATTGTGACTCAAATTTTAACGTACCATTTTCTACATTCACCAAACATTGCTTATCTCTATCATTGCTTGAAACCTTTCATAGAACTATAAATACCATGTAGCAACACATTCAGAAACCAAGCCAACATCGAAATTTGGCAAAACATTTAATTTCTATCTAAAATGGTGACTTATATCTCAAACTATTCTCTTCTCTTTGTAATGTTGGCTCTGACTATAACAGGTAAGCCTCCTTTTTAACATTGTGGTGCTAGTTGTTATTAAACTACAAATGATATAACAACTCAATTAACATATTTTTCCTTCACTTTTTCTGTCTTTTATATTTTGGAGCATAGGCCTAATAGAAGTAAAAGGAAACACATGTTCACAACCATTGGGTGGATGTGGTCCTATGGGACAATGTGACCAGAGATGTAAAGCTCTACACATTGATGGACAAGGATCTTGTGACTTAGGCTTGTGCACTTGCTACTACGGTTGTGCAGGGCCTCCACCAAGTCCAACCCCACCTAAAATATGCAATAATGGTCTTGGGGTTTGCACTCTTCAGTGTGGTGATGCATGCTGTAATGCAAATTGTGCAAGAAAATATAATCAGGGAACAGGGATGTGTAGCACCATTGGTAACAACAACTTATGTACTTGCCAATATAGATGTGGCTGAAGTTTATGCCTGATCATATATCTAGCTAATTTATCCCTCACTATACGTTGGGATGTGTGTGGGATAAGTATGTCATGAATCAATTACAATAAATAATATACATGGATGCCTCTTTCAATTTCAAAGTGTTTGTGCATTGTGCTTACATATATCTTTTGGAATTAAATTCAATAAAATGAAGGATAGTAAAGACACAAGATGAATATTGGAAAATACCGAATATTAAAATTGATTTGGCTCGTAGAATGAGCACGAAGAGATGTAAAAGGAATATAAAAAACTTAACAATAGTGACAAAACGATTTACATGTAATTTTTAAAAATCATCAGTACAATATTATAAATAATAGGGATAAATATTATAAATAATGACAAAAATTTTTGTTAGTAATTAACGCTTTAATTTCTTGTAGTATATGTGTTCAGTTTTGTTTAAACTTTAATATAAAGCAATCAATGTAGTAATTAATTATTACAAGATTAACTCTTTAGATCCCACCCTATTCTAAATTAAAAGTCCTTCCATCAATTAGTTTTTCCAGATTTTATTAATTTTAATATTTGTTAATTTCTTGCTTATCATCCATACGCTCAATTTTGTGTGTGTGTGTGTTTGTATATGTTCACAATATTGTTAAAAAAAATTCAAAATAGTAATGGGTTAAGTAAATTATTGCATTTGTGAGTAAATAAGTAGAATATTGTTAGGTTAAAAAAAAAGTAAAAATGATGCGAAATGGCAATAATAGGACTAATTTGATTTAAGAAAATATTTATATTTATATTTTCGTTACTATTAGTAATTAAAAAATATTAGTTTATTTTTATTTTAAAATGTTGTACGATAAAATTTTATCATTTTTATATAATATTTGATAATAGCGTAATAATTTTATAATCATTAGCAAAAAAAAATAAAACAATATTTTTTTACAAAGAAAATGTACTAATCTATTCCTATTGTCAAAAACAGTATTTGAACAAGGAACAAGAATGGTGTGCTCCTGAGTGCTTTGTTAGGTCTTAATAGAGTCTAATCCACGCTTCTTTGGTTGCCTAACCATGGTTGACGACAATCCATTTTCTTGTAGAAAGGGAACTTTTTTGCTATTAAGATCTCAAAAAGATGAATACCAGAAAGAACTAGAAGGTTGTAAAAATAATCTTCATGGTCATCCCCTTTTATCCAAAGGCAATATACTCCTTAGGGTTAATGACTTATGTGACAAACTATTGAAGCTTTGGAAACCTATAGGCCTTGGAAAATGATTCCTCTCGGTAAAAAAATTTATGAATTCGCCTTCACTTCCCTAGAGGATCATGTGAGTGTAGTAGGCACATGGAATTTGCAGGGTGTCACTTGTGCCTCTCCCAATGATCTCCAAATTTCACCCCCATAACGGAAGGTAATTAAATTCATACTTAGTGTTGAGTGCGCATTAATATTCATTTTACCCCAAGAACATTGTAGACCTAAGTGTGGAAGCATGGAGCAACCTGAATGAAGATTTGATGATTTTCCACCGAAAGAGTCTTGTGCTAGAAAAATTAAATTTACTGACCCTTACTGACAAAATATATTCCTTCATTAATAATCATCACCTCTATGAAAGATAATATGATTTTGTGATGGACACAAATTTTGAGTTAATTTGTGACGGATTTTATGACAAAAATGATCCATCTCCAATATATCTGTCACAAATTCCATTACCGAATAAGAAAGAATATTTCTGTGAGGGGTTTTGTGACGAAAAATTATCCTTCTCAGAAGTGCCCATCACAAGGTTATGAAAGACATAGCAAGAGATTGTGCGATGAATTTTATTCCCTTTCAAGCTATCCGTCACAAAAAAGATTTAAAATGTTTATCATCACAAAATCTCCAAATTTCATTTAAATATTTTTTTTATGAACACTTTCTCCTTAAATATTTTCATCACAAATTATATTTAAATAATTTTCATCACAAATAATAATTTTGAAAATATTGCGTTTAAATTAATAGATAATTATATAGCCCGTCACTGATTGTCTCAAAGTTCGTAATAAGAATCTATAGAATTCTTGTCGAATGTAACAATACATAAATTGATGAGAATACAAAATTAAAAAGAGTTTAATTTGGTATGTCACCAAAATTTAACGGCAGTAACAATGGATTTTTAAGTCTGGATGATCGATAATCGAATCCAAAGAACTAGAGGTAATTCCAAAATAATATACTTTGTAATATACTAACCAATTTGGGTTTTAACACCAGATTGAAAACGGTTTTATCAATTGCTTTGTAGAAAATTGAATTTAGGAAATAGACAATAAATATTCAAGAGATTTTCAGATAAGAAAGACTAGGATTGTGATTTCGGCTTTGCAATAAAATATCCCAAAAACTTATTTTAATTGAAATTTGTTCAAGGGTCAACCATAAATTGCTGATCAATCCACATAAATTAATTAACAGACAATGGTCATGTACTGTTAACTCTCTTTTTCCCAATTTATTTTCTATTTAAATATGATTCATTCGATTAAAAATTTACCAAACAAGTTTGATCGTGCATGAATGTATAAATCTAATAATTTCAGAGTTCTACCATTGGAAGCAAATGGTGACTAACATACAATTGACTAAAATGCGAGTTTTTAAGCTCTTTTCTTTGCATCACTTCGATCTTGAGCACATGCTATACCAAATCATGAGCTTTATCAATACAAATATGATTAGTACCTAGCATGAAATTGGCACAAAAGTTCTCTGTAAAACACAATCAAAACCGATTTATCATAACTTCTGTTGACAATTTTGTCCCCCTTTTATTTGTAGTATAAACAAAACATTGGACTTTTTTGGAAGGTTCTCCTTGATATATATGTACCCATGTCTATAGATGTTGTGCCGGCTAGCATGTATTATTTATCTTTAGCTTTTTAAGAAGTTTCCCCATAGGTATTTGGAAGTCCGTAAAAATGGCAAATTTTGATTTTAGTGTTTCGTCTCATCCTCTTTTGTATATCTTGCTGCTATTGTCTGTATGTAGTGCAATCATGTCACATTTTGATAAATGACAATGGTAGTTTTGAAATAAATAAATAAATTTAGGATACATTAATTGATATTAATTAAATTAATCACCTTTTTTTTTATTCTAAGGATTAATTGGGTAATTGAGTCTATAAATAGGATCGGAAGAACTATATGATTTAAAATAATATTTTTTATATAATCAATTTAATTTTTTAGGTTTAATATTTATAAATAAAAAATATTATATATATAATAAAACAATTAAATTAGTGAACTATAATTTTTTAACTAAAAAGTAAAAAATATATTTTATCCAATTAAATAGTGAATTTAAATAGTTACATATTTATTGGAATATAAAATATTTAAAGAAATATTTCTTTATCTTCTATCAATTATAAAAGTCATTTTTAAAATATCTGCAAAAAAATATAAATTATAACTAAATTGAAAAAAAAAAAGCCCATCAAATAGGATCACTTTACAGCATATTCATAATTCTAAGAAAATAATAACAGTAATATACACGTAGCTCGCTACAAAAAGTTGTGTTTTACTAACCGAAAATTTTGGCGGTCATTAAAAACCCCCACAAATGTAAATAATTTTACTATTTGCTTCCGTTCTTTTGTACTTTCTCATGATGCTCCTTATCACTTTTTTTTTTTTTGAAAAAAAAAGGAATAAGATTAACTCATTTCATTGATGATATGGAGAAAGATACAATTTGAAATATAATCAAAGATTTGGATACGAGCATATGATATTGATGCCCTTGTTAATGAATGAGCAGCGATATTTGCTGATTTCCTCAATTCACCAAAGAGTTTGAAAAATTAGAAAGTAAAGTTCTACATCTTGATAAAAGAGCATTGTAATATGAGTTTCCAATAGAACTTCCAGAAATATCATCCATGGCGTTTTTGCAATCAAGTTGAAACATATTCTGTTGGACTCCAAGTTCTTGAGCCCAAAGTAATCCATGAAGAAGACCCATTTGCCTCTGCTTCTCTAGGTTCAGGAAGTCCTTCAAAATGAGTAGTTTTTGCAGAGATAAAAGTGCCATGATCGTCTCTAATGCAACAACCTATTCCAAATTTAGTGAGCTGCTGGAAAATCGCAGCATCAATATTCATCATGAGATATTCATTCTGATGGTGGCTTCGATCAAAATGGGCAAGGTGTTTGTTGCATGCTGTCATGATGATTTGTATCACTTCATGATTCCGTGTCCCCTAATTTAGACACCAACTTAAAAAAAAATTACATTATTTGTTATTTGTTATTACTCAAAAGTAAAAAACCTAGGGTTCATCATTCAACTCATTTGTGAGAACTAGTGGTTCTCTCCATTGCCGCCAAAGCTCTCTTTAATGAATTAGTGATGAAGGCAGAACTAGGAATAGAGACTATTCAAAGAACTATAGAGCCTTAAGGATTCTAATGGAAGAATAGAACTCGAATAGTTTTCATTGCATTCAGTGAAAAAGATTACAAAAGTAATTTTTTTTCCTTTCCCTGCCACCCCTTATCTATACCCAAGAAAACAGAATCATAACAGAAAAAAAATCATAACAGAAATCATAATAGACTAGGTGCCACGTAGCTTCCTTATTAATTTCCTACATCAATTCCCTTGCCTTCAAAAAATCCTTGTCCTCAAGGATTAAAAGTTGGATACGTCTTCTTCAAATCATAGAAGAACTTCCAAGTAGCATCTTCGATTAATTGGTGTTTCCACTTGACCAACACCTTTGACAGCCCTGTTACCTTTCTTGACAGTTGCTCTATCCAAAATTAGTTCAGGTTCTTTGCCTCCCATAACACCATCGAAATTTGTAGGAAGGAAATTTGAAATTGGTGCTTCACCAACATGCCTTTCTTACATCTTGAGGCTGAAAGATTTTAACTGTCATTTAAATATCCTTTTTTAACCCTCCTAAAAAACAGCTTAACAAATGAGCAACACTTATGTCTAATCTAGAAGTTATTGCATCAAATTGATCATGGTATTCCACCACCATACCCTTCTGTCTTAATTGCATAAGTTCAGCCATTGGGTCATCACATACTTCACCAAAACGATCGATCAATATGTTTGTAAATTTAGTCCACTTAGGAAGGTTACTTTCTGGAAGAGTCTTCACAAAGGAGGTATGCCACTGTAGTGCCTTCCCTTCGAAGTGTATTACAACCAATTTCACCCGAAAATCTGCAGGAGTGCCATCAATCACGAAATACGTTTCACATTGGTAGATCCATTGTTGAACTGCATCACCACTAAAGCGCGGGAAACCAATTCGTACCAAACGCGTTCCACAACAATAATTGGAATTTTCATGGCATTCGTCTCTACAATGAGGTCCTCGGTCTGTAGCATTAATCTCTAAATCAAAGTTCTTTTATAACGTTTTCAATATTCATCGATCGATGGAAGAGTCAATCGCTTGCCGTATTGAAGATGTGATCTCCATTATGCGCGCTTTGAGTTTTGACGTGATTCGGTGTTCCAAGCACTTTTCTTGTTCCCGCAACGCTGCTTGATTACGAGTTGCTTCTGTCATAACTGCCAATGGAAGGTCCAAGTTGATACCACTGATGAAGGTAGAACTAGGAATAGAAACTATTTGAAGAACTACAGAGCCTTAGGGATTCTAATGGAAGAATAAAACCCGAATAGTTTTCATTGCATTCAGTGAAAAAGATTACACAAGTTTTTTTTTTTTCCTTTCCCTGCCACTCCTTATTTATACCCAAGAAAATATAATAATAATAGAAAAAAATCAAATAGAAATCATAACAGACTAGGTGCCATGTATCTTCCTTATTAACTTCCTACATCAATTAGGGGCTCTCGGATTCGAGCAATGGAGGGACACGGTGCAAGAGTTGAAGTTGTGCGCGATGCATTACCTGAATATCAGGTTTTCTCAGAGTTTGATTTGGCCGTTCTTACCTCCGATCTCAACTACAGAGGCACCAGGTTATTCTCCTTGCGCTTTCCCCACTGATTTTGAATCGCACAATGTCTCCCTCAATAGTGATTTCAGAATCCAGGTTCAACTAGGGTTTTACTTCCCCCATTTTTTCTTTTCATCGGCTGTGTTGATCTTTTCCTCATTGATTGAACCTATTTTGCAATTCTCCTATATTTTGAATCACACAATGTCTCCGCTAGGTTTTTGCATTTTGTGCTTGTATTCTGAGTTGTTTTGTAGGCTCTTTGGTTACTATGAATTATAACTATGAAATTTCTTTTTTGATAGCTTTGGAAGGAAGGTGAGGAGTAACAACATCGATTCTTGAAAATATTTAATCGATTCTTTTTTTATAACTATGAAATTTCTTTTTTTGATAACTATGAATTATAACTATGAAATTTCTTTTCATCGGCTGTGTTGATCTTTTCCTCATAAATTGTTTTATTTAATTTGATCTCTTTAATTATTTCATGAAAATATTATGAGATATGTGGCGGTTGGTTCTGCAAATTTAGGTTGCTTGCAATGTGTTTGATGAAAAGTCTTATTTAGTTCTACTTTACAAAAAAGTACATAATACCTTATATTATTTCTCCACATGATTCATTTCACTTTTCTTCAGCTGAAATGATGATCAGGTGACTAGAAGTAATAAGGTAAGATTTAAATCAGCACCAACACACTGTGAGCAAGGACAATGGGACAAAGCTACCAAGGCTGCAACTAGGGGAAGTGTAAGTAATGTTTCACTATTTCATTGTACTTATCAACTGGACATATTTTCCAGCTCATATAACTTAAGAGAAATTAATATTTATTGTTGTAAGACATTGAACTCAATCAATGGTATACTTTTGAACCCAAAACAAAAACTTGACAACCTATGTACCTTTAGTAACATTAAGAAGTTTATTTTTATTTTTCAGTGATCTAATTTAGACTAGTTATACTACTATAGGATGTGATGTTCCGACAAATAAGACACACTTGTGAAGATCCAAAAGTATTGGCTGCTCAAGCTAAGGAGTAGTATGATAAAGTACTAAGCAACATTGTCTGGTTATTGTTTCTTCCTTGTTAGAGGTCATATGAATATTATCCTCCTTCATTCTGACATTGATCAAATATCAATTTTTTATTAGTAAGATTTGATATTTACTTTTTCCATGTTTGAGTTTATACTTATAATAACCATTACGATATGGTGGTCAAAGAAATGCATAAAACTTAACCAAGGCTCATAATTAGTGATATTTTTCACAATTCTACATGGTGTTCCAACTAATTGATAATTGGATTTCAAACAATATTGTATTGAGAAAATAATAGAAAAGAAATGACTTGTGACATTTTACTTCAGGAAATATTGGAACACTTGGAAGTTATTGATCTGATTGAACTATGCAAAGTAGCCAAAGTTGAGAGCTTGAGCTATTAGGTTAACGTACTTTTGGTCTTGTCTATAATAGAATGGGGGTTCGTTAATTAAATCTCAAGTATGTTACACTCTTCATTTCTAAAAGTGGTTTTTGAACTCCGATGTTGAAACTAATTACAGGTGAATATCATCTCCATTGATTTCTCAACTGAGTTACCCTTTAGATTGAAGCAACCTATGGTTAATGTAGCTGCTCAGGTTTGCTCTTGACTCTCTCACCTTTTTATTTCCTAAATCTAAATAAAAGTATGTAGTAGTGGCTATGAAATATCTGAATATCACTCTAGCTATAATCCATGCAAAGTAGCTTATTATGCACTCCTTTATTTACTATTTTACTTATTTTGACATTGGATGAGAAGAATAAATTAAATTAGTTTGATTTGAATATGGTTATTAGTGTTATAA
Organism: Glycine max; assembly: GCF_000004515.6. Taxonomy (NCBI): domain Eukaryota; kingdom Viridiplantae; phylum Streptophyta; class Magnoliopsida; order Fabales; family Fabaceae; genus Glycine; species Glycine max. The sequence goes on along the minus strand of NC_038251.2, from coordinate 14,227,080 downwards.
AGTTCAAGTGCATTGAGGCTATTAAATAGCCACTAGATCTTAGATGCTTGAATCTGATTTTTCTTTTGCCTAATAGAGTACATGTCTTCTTCTTTCCTATTGTTATTTTCGAAAGATTCATCACTAGTATGAAATTGTAATTTATGTCTCTTGTTTCATGTCTTACAAGTCAGATGTTTTTGGTCAATTCATGCCTTTGGTTGGTGTTGATTGGTCAAAGAGGTGTTGCACATTCATTCTTCACTATCAAGGTTTGTTTATCTTGTCCTCCTTGTCTTTAGATGTTTTGAGATTGCTTAAATATGATAATGTGGTTAAATCCTCTTAATATCAAGAGGTTAGTATTAATTGTATGATACATGTTATTAGGAGAAAAGTAACCAATTGAGAGAAGAGATTTGATCAAATTGGGTGGTGTGATTAGGGAGAAAATCTTAAATTACATTGCAAGCCATTTTATAGCACAAGACTGATAAATGGAGGGGGTCTTTGGGGATGTGTGCTAAGAAGGCAAAGGAATAGGAATAAGAGCTATAAGGATATAAGGAGACAGTGTGAGTGTAAAAGGCTCTCCGAAACATTACCATGCACACATATAATATTGGTGCACTTTTTCTTGAAAGTATGCTCACCATAAAAATCAATATTTTATTATTTTGCATAAATTTTTTTTACTGCCTTTAACTATTTCATTATTCATGAAAACAAATTACTGATCTCCCTTTGACAACTCCGAGTTCATGTGTTCTCTAATCCTTCATATGTAATTGATTTCTTTGGATTGTTAGATGATGATCATCCAGTAGATGATAAATTGAGACATCATCAAAGTGATGATAACGAGGAGAAAAATCTTTTACAACAAGAAGACACTATTGACAACAACTCCAACGGTTCTTGGTGGCTAGAAGCCATATGAGTTGTTGAGGATATGGAGAATAAGCAAACAAAGACAGAGCTTAGCACCATGGTTAGTACATTTAATCTTGCTTTCAGCCATACTATTTACATTATAATGACAATAAGACTCCCTCATTAGTTGTTATCTTGCTCTACAATAGGACAAAGTGTCTTGTGCCCTTTATTTAGATTGCGGCAGAGTGTGTTCTAAAATATGGTAGAATTTATATTGGAATATGGGGTGATGTGGATCAAATCTATGTTGTGCATTCAACAAACTCAATCTAATACAGAATTTTGAATCTCTGCCAAAAAAAATGCTTACATTTAATAATCAATATTGTGCTTCGAATACAATTGTATAAGAAAAACTTCATCATCTAGCCCAGGTCTTAGTTTTTCCAGCATTCCTTATAGTTGTAATTTTTTTTCTTAAAAACTTTTTTTCTTCTTTCTTAGTCTTTTGATTTTTTCACTCTGATGTGTTTGTTCCTACAAGTGAGGTAGAATCTGGTTTGGAGAAAACCTTATCAACATTATTTTCTGATGTATGCTTTAAACTTTTATCATTTACATCTTTCATAAAAGAAAGCTCAAGATTATATTTTCTTCTATGCTTTTAACTAAAAACTTTGGAATTTTATGTTGAAGGTAGAGATCTAGAGAGGCTTGTAAAAGAGAACGGAGGTAATATTTGTAGCTAAAATACACATTTGTTTTCTTTACTTTAGTTTATTACCTTATCCTATAAGTTATTCTAGTATAGCTTTTATGACCATAGCATGGTAGTTTCTATGAACTCATTTTATTTACTATGAGGATAAATTTTTGTTATGTGGATAGTGACATGCTAATAGTGTGAATTTCTAATTTGATGCAAGGGATAACAAGGTGAAGAAGAGATAAGAGATTGATGTCACAACTTCTTTTATATTGTTATTCTTAATTAAAATTAGCATTTCATCTAGACAATTGTAGGGGTGTTCACGGGTATGGGTCACATGCGAACCTGAATTGACCCAAACCGATTTGAACAGTTTGGGTTGGATCATTTATATAGTTGGGTCAAAATCGAATCGAAACAATCAAAATTGTTCATGTACGAATTGAGTAACAGATTTAGATTTATAAATAATCCGATCAAAACCAAATCGATCAAAACTGATCAAAATTTTTAGAGTTGTTTGATTTTCCTTTTAATAGTGCTAATATTGGTCCTCAAAGTGTTGAAACTGTAAGTGTTGAAACTTTTAAGGTATTACTTTTAGGTATATTTTTATTTGTTTTATCATTTTTTCACTTTTTTTTTATCATGTTTATAATATTAATGAATCATATTTTGTTCATTTATTTCAACAAATCTGATTGCAACAAATCTGGTTGTAGCAAATCTGATTGCAGCAAAACTTATTACAAGAAATTAGTTTATAGAAAATAATTGTGATTAAGACTTTATAGTAAATCTCGTTGAAGAATATTTTGTTTTAATTTGTATTAGTTTATTCTAGAATATTATGTTGATGGTATTAAATGAATCAATTTTACTACTTTCAGACATTTGATAATATTGTATTAATTGTATTGGATATTTCGATGAATCATAATATAAAATAGTAGTTCTAAGGAAAAAAAATATCAAATTTAAATGGATAACTCATTGACTTGAACCAAACCAAATTGTTTATGAGTTGAATTGGACATCAACAAAAATATTGAAGACCAAACCGAACAAATTTGATTAGATTGAGTCCTGAATTTGATCAAAATCGACCTAAATTGGCCGCAAACACCCATAGACAGTTATTCTTAATTTTATTTATAAGAAAGTGATTATTATAATCAAAACTTCATTTTGATTAAAAAATTAACTCCAATTATTTTTTATAATACTATATGTGGGTTTCATTTTAAATGATAGGAATGCTTAGTTATAAAAATAGTTGACATCAGAATTAAAACAGAATACATAACATTGAATTGAAATGATTTTAGAAAAAAATCGCAAAATGAAAATTTTATATCCATAGGATTAGGTAATAGTAGTAGTGTAAATTATTAGAAATATGATTAGTGACGATTTTGAGATTAGAATTAAAACAGAATACATAATATTGAATTCAAAGGATTTTAGAAAGAAATTCACAAAATGAAAATTCTATATTCATAGGGTTAAGTAACAGTAGCAACAGTGTAAATTATTAGAAATACAATTAGTGATGGGTTTTAGCTTGCCAAAAATTGTTTGCAACACATGTAGTTTTTTTAAATGTCAATGCCTGCATTTATTTAAAATATGTCAAAAGCTGTTTGTAGTACGTGTCATTTTGATAACTTTTGTAGCTGTTAGAAATGTTATTTGAAGTGATTTTTTTTTACCTAATATAGGAGGACTCTAAATACAATTAGGCTTAAATATGAATTTAGAATATGTAGGGTTATGCTTTTTCAATTTAGACCCTTGTAAAAAAATTGAGCATTTTTAGTTGTAAATTTACGTTTTTTTTATAATTTGATTCCTGAAATAATTACAATCATAAAGGACTAAAATTAAAAGAAAAAAAAGCTTACAAAAACTACAAATGAATAGAAAACTTACCGAGACCAAACTTTAAAAAGTGGAAATCTACATGAATCAAATTCATATTTACGCCATATAATTGTTACATGAATCACCTATATCAAATGACAACTACTTATAAAAAAATATTTAATTAATGATTGTAACATAAATTATTCATGAATTACTCTAAAATTTGTCAAAATAACACTACTAGAAAATTTACTTTTAATGACGGTTCTAATATATATTTAATGACGGTTATGGAACCGTCTTTGAAGCAAACGATGTCAAAAGTCATTGACATACCACAAAAATTATGAAATAAATTGTCTTTAAAAATATGACTCTTCCACATTTTAAGACAGTTCTTACATAAAAATTATTTTAGAATGGACATCTTTTAAGAGGATTCTTACATAAGAATCGTATTAGAATGTACCTTTTCTAAGATGGTTTTTACACAAGAACCGTCTTAGAATGAACTTCTTTTAAGGCAGTTTTTACATAAGATTCGTCCTAAAATGTGTCTCTTCTAAGATGATTTTTAGCTGTTCTTACCTCAGAACCATCTTAAATAAAAGAGTCTCTTCTAAGACAATTTTTACATAAGAATCATCTTAAAATGTGTTTTATTAAGTATAATGCACTAATATATACAAAGATACTACATCAAAAGCAATTAAATGACAATGATGTTTTCTTTTGAATATTTTGATGTTTTTTTCATTTAAAATTGCATGACCATCTATTATTGGTTTCATTTCCTCTCAAGGTGAGATAATAAACTTTTTCTTCCAAGCACATGAAATCTTAGAAAATAAAAAATTAATTTTAATTCAATTTTATAGATTTTAAATAAAAATTATGTGATGTATGTTTTATAAAAATAAACTATGTTTAATTAGTATATCTATATCATATAAATTACACACATTTAAATATAAAAGTGGTTTAATCTTTAATCGACATTTGAACGGAGAAAATATTAGAAAAAAGTAAATTGTATTCCTTAGCTCATTTTTATATTTAAATAAAAATTGTTATTAATAAGCAATTGACTTTAACATTTGGTATTTTATTTTAGTAAAAAGAATTTATCCAAATATAGTAAGTGATTTGATTTTCTAGTTTTTAAAAATATATTTATAAATAATCAAGTGATTCAACATAAGTGATTAATGTGTTGAAGTTAAAGTTGAATTATTTGAGTAATATTCAGGTTTAATGTTTGGTGGAAATAATTCTTGACTAAATTTTATTTATCTTCCGGTCGAGCTCCGGATTAATCAATCTTTTTTCTCTAATCAATCGAAGGCTTGCGAAAAAAAAGTGTGAATTATATTATATGGCCTTGCTTAAATAAGATTTAACTATTTCAAAACCCAATACTTCAAATATAAAAAGAATGCTTCATGTTAAGAATAAAATGTTACACATAAAAATTGTAAAATAATACCACAATTTTTTTTAAAGAAAGAGATATGAATAAATGTAGACAACATTAATGAATAATATCATAACTAAAAATTATACTAATTTATATCAAAAAAATAACAATCATATTAATTAAAATTTATGCAATAAGAAATTTTACATAATAAAATTATTATTTTTATATTAGTTATGAATATAAATTCAAATCATAACCTACAAATATTAATTATTAACCTTATCGTTACTTAAAATTATATTAACTATTTAAATTAAGAGGATGAATTAAATTATCTGGACTTAATCTAAATTCTTAACATAGAATGATCCTACAATTGATAATATATATATATATATATATATATATATATATAATAAATTTATTATATTTTTTGACAATCAATTAACTTCAGTCTATCAATTATTGGAATTGATTTAATTGATTGCTTGATTTATTTAATTTTTTAATTGAATTATTTATGAAAACTATCAACAAATTAATTTATTAAATCATTTGAATTAATTTATTATTTGATTAATAATTTTTCACAATTATTTACATGAATTATGAACAGGCTAATTCTTTTTGTAAATTAAATATATGTAATGTCTATATATATATATATATATATATATATATATATATATATATTGTAAACGGATTAATTATTTAGCTTTATATTTTTTTATTTAACTCTTTTTTAATTTTTAAATTTATATTTTAAAATAACAACACAAACATATTTTCAAAAAGTAAAAGTAAATTTAATTATATGAATAAAGAGTTTATGCACATTTTTTTAAGTTACTATATATAGTATGATATTATAAACTGATCATGTAATATTAAGGGATTGAAATTGGTGTAACTCTTGTAGAATTACACTAATTTGTTTCGTCTTCTAAATTAAGAATTTAATATATCCCTCTTTAAAATTAATTATATCTTTCAAATCTCAAAAATCATAATTAGCATGCTACATTACTCTTTATTTTGCCAGTGATAATGATTGAATCTTGATAAAAAAAAATAGAGTTTATTTGACTTCTTTACTCTATTATTAATATATTAATATATATATTGACTTTCATTTATCATATTAATATACTTTTTTAAAGACCAATATATATTATTCTTAATGCTATTATTAGCTAATTTTCATATAATTTAATTTTAAATTAATTATATTTAGTAATCTGCCATAATTAATATTATACCAATTATAATAATTGATTTTTAAAAATTAATATTAAATTATGTAAAAATATTTTTAACATTGATTTAAATTATTTAATTTTCCACTAATTAATATACCTTTAATTTATTTTACATGATTTTCGTAATTTTAGTAATTAGTACGTTGGATTCCCCTTTTTACATTATAAAATACTACTATTAGACTTGATTTGAATTCTTTACCCTTCCATTAATATATTTATTAATTTATTTTACATGATTATAACAACTAATTAAAGATATTTACATACTATTTCAGAGATATATTTTGGACAACTTAATTTTTAGAAAATTTTAAGAAATTTTTTTATATCATAAATTAATAGACTTAATTTTTATTGGTGTAGCGAATTGCATAATAAGCATAACTGTATAAATATGATTACTTTCTACAATTTTATACTAATTGATTGTTCTGAAATTTTTGGAAAAGATTTGTTGGCTCGATTTAAAAATTTATACCAATCTTTCTGTTATAAACATGATTTAAATCAAGCATTTAATTACTGTAATTTATTAATTTCATGTAAAAAATATTAGCTTATAAGTTTATAGCAATCAGAAAATTTTCGTTACAGGAAATATTAATTACCTTTTTTATGAATTTGGAATTACCTAATTGTCCCTATAAGTTTTGGGGTGGGGAATTTAAGTTTTGTTTTAACCATGTTATTGTCGGTCATCTTCAATTAGATTTTTCTCTTTTAATTATTTTTTTTATTTTTAAGATTCAAATATGAAATCTTACTTAAAAAATTAAAAAGATTGACTATAGTATCACTCAAATCAACTGGCTTATTATATTATATTACTTTACATAATAAAAGATTATACCGATCTTTCTATTATAAACACGGATTAAATCAAGCCTTTAATATAACTTTTTTTGGGGGGGGGGGGGGGGGGGGGGGGGGATAAAGATAAAAGATACTAATTCATCCAAAAAAAAAAAACGTTTGGGTGTAAGCAATTAAAGGGACGCTATATAGTCTATGTAAGGAAATTGTAAGGAATTCTTACAAAAAAAATCAAATTGCATTCAATTAATAATAGAATTTGGTTTGATTTTGTAATTCAATTTAATGGTGATTTAAATTTTGATGCACTATTATCTCCATCCACCAGATATTGCTTATCTCTAACGTTGCATGAAACTTTTGAGAGAACTATAAATACCATGTAGCAGCACATTCAGAAACCAAGTCAAAATCGAAATTAGGCAAAGCATTTCGATCTAAAATGGTGAATCATATCTCAAACTGTTCTCTTCTCTTTGTAATGTTGGCTCTGACTATAACAGGTAAGCCTCCTTTTTAGCATTGTGGTGCTAGTTGTTATTAAACTACAAATGATATAACAACCCAATTAACATAATTTTCCTTCATTTTTTGTGTTTTATATTTTGGAGCATAGGCCTAATAGAAGTAAAAGGAAACACATGTTCACAACCATTGGGTGGATGTGGTCCTATGGGACAGTGTGACCAGAGATGTAAAGCTCTACACATTGATGGACAAGGATCTTGTGACTTAGGCTTGTGCACTTGCTACTACGGTTGTGCAGATCCTCCACCAAGTCCAACCCCACCTAAAATGTGCAATAATGGTCTTGGAGTTTGCAGTGTTCAGTGTGGTGATGCATGCTGTAATGCAAAATGTGCAAGTAAATATAATCAGGGAACAGGGATGTGTAGCACCATTGGTAACAACAACTTATGTACTTGCCAATATAGATGTGGCTGAAGTTTATGCCAGATTATATATCTAGCTAATTTATTCCTCACTGTACGTTTTGATGTGAGTGGGATAGGTATCTCATGATTCGATCAAAATAAATGATAATATATGCATGGTTTCCTCTTTCAATTCCAAAGTGTTTGTGCATTGTGCCCTTACCTATTTTTACATGTTTTTTTTTATTACTAGAATATTGGTACATAATATTTACTATAATTTTATTCATAAATGATTTTTATCAAAAAATTTAATTGGTTATTTTTCTTCTTAACTATATTTTTCCATTTAAAAAACTTAAATTCAAAATTTTTCTTAAGAAAACCAAAATGAATTTCATTCAAACTAACAACATATTATTACACGATTAATTTCTTTTGTAAAAGATCAAATTTGGAAAATAGTGAAACTTAATATTGATTCAGCATGCATAAGCATAAAGAATATAAAAAGCATAAGGTGTTTGATTTTTTAAAAAAACATAAGGTGTTTAATTATTATTTCCTACCCTTATTAGAGGAGATGATGGAATTAATTCATGCAAAATTGCTATATATGATGTTATGGAGTCTATTGAAAATGAGGAATGAAAAATTGTGGAATGAAGTGGAGGAAAATGTTATAGCAGTCTGCTGTAGAGCGAGTTTGGGGTTACTAGATTGGAGGCTAACTCAAGATTGGAGACATATTATTAAAATAAAATTTTGGTACCTAATAAAATGGGGACATTTTGGTTTTGGTATTTATTTTTTTCTTAAATTTTATTTTAATATCTGACAAATTTTACTTTAGAAAAAGTACCCGTTGATAGGAAATCTCCGAGCAAAGGTCCATGTCGTCAAGTTTGGGTCATTTAATGATAATTTTCACCAAATTATAAATTATAATTTATAGAGATAATGTTATGAATTATAATATTTATCTCATTTTGATTTTTATGCATTATAATAAATTTATTATCTTTTACACAATAGGGGCATTTTTATAATTATAACATACATTCTCAGAAAAATATATTGTGAACTAAAAATATTTAAATTATTTATGGGAATAAAAAAAAAGTTCCCAAGAACTTTAATTGCTAACCAAAAAGTTTTTTTTTATTTTATAAAAAAGCCAGATATATTATTCCCAGACATGTTATTCTTAGAAATGTTATTTCGAAATTGAAATTAGATAACTCAAAACAAACGTCCCCATAAAAATGTCCCCATGAAGCAACTCCCAATTTCATCCAAACATTGACCTGCCACTTCCAATACTTTTGGGGGCTAAAACTTCCTGCACTTGTGGGACACAACAAGAAGCAATAGTGGGAGTATATGAAGCAACACCAGTACTATTAACCACGACGTCCTCAGGATAAAACAGTCCAGATCACTGTATAAGATTCCCACTGAGGGAACCTTTTCTAAAATTACATTGAGACTTCAAGCCAAAAGGAAATAAGGCATAGTATTTCTATCTAAATGGTGCTTAACATTGTGTTGCTAGTCCATTAAACTACAAATGATACGAAACTCAAAAATATTTCCCTTTATGTTTTTTTTTTGTTTTATATTTTGAAGCATAGGGCAAAAAGAAGAGGAAGGAGATTTGGGTTCGTGTGACTCCATCAGAGATTTTGACTCTCCTATGCCAAATATTAATGGCCAGCCTAACAGGAATTGCACTGCTTATATTGGAGATCGCGGTCCTCTGTGCACTGATTCTTGTTGCAATTCAAAATGTACTAAACAATTCAATCAGGGTGTAGGGGTTTGCGACGTCTTTGGTGTGAGTAACAACGCATGTGTTTGTCATTATGTTTGTTAGAGTTTAATTTATGGCATATTTTATATCTAGTACAGATTGTGTATCTATTTACCTCTGGGATAAATATGTCATGAACTAAAAATAAACAAGTTTTTTCAGAAGTGTTTGCATACATATATATAGTTTATTACCTAACATTTAATTTACATAATTTTCTATAAGATCTAATTTTGTAAATATTGAAATCCTCCAAAGTCATTTCGCATAGAATGAACACAATGGTCATAGAAGGAACACAATGTTCGGTTTTGTCTTTTTTATTTTTTGTTTTAGATAAATTTAAGGTGATCAGTGATGGAAAGATATCCTTGTCTATGGTACAAAAATATATTCGAACTTAACAATATTTATAAAGCACTTAATTATATTTGCCGCCTTATTCCAAATTGATCAAGAATAATTAAATTTGTAACTTGTTAAACAACATAAGACTCTATCATCTTTCTCTTAACATTTTTTCTTATTTTATTTTTTCCAAAGAAGGCTAAACGCCCAAATAAATAAATAAATATATTAGAATAAAATATAACTGTATACGCCAGTTCTTTGTATTTAAATGTTAAAATCAATCAATAAATGCTTTTTTTTAACTCTAATCCCTTAGATGAAAAAAGTCTTAGATTCTTTATTAAGTCTTGATCCCTCAACAACTTAAGAAAGAAACTAATTTTAAGCTTAGTAACACAAGATAACACATGAACCATGCTCCATTCCTAGACACCAAGTTCATTGGGTATTTTGTTTTAGATTTAGACAATGAGGTATTTTCCAAAACAATCATGTCCTAAAATCATGCCATGGTTGGCCATTAACAATAATCAATTCATAATTAAAAGACCGAAATTTATTGATTCAGTTATAAATTAAAGCATTGAGGATAAAACTCTATTTACATAGTCCAATCACAATAGTCATTGTAAAGTACTAATAGTATATTCAATACCTATACATCCTTTAATTTCTTCAAACAACCTTCGAGATTGATTTACTTAGACTGCCAGTAAAGTTTAATGGTTACGGAATCCATTAACAATAATCTCTACGATACAATATCAAGACTTAAACTTCATTGTTTGAGGACCCTAGGGACTCCTAAATGGTTAGAGGGGACTAGGAGGATAAGGGATAGGACCTATGGGTAATAGCTAATATGAGTTGAAATTTTATGGAGTAGAATCCGTGTTTGATATTTGAGTTGCCTAACCAGTGGTTTCTAGAGTACATTTGTTATAGTTATAGTGTGTGATATGATGATACAGATTGTCTGCTAAACAGCTTTGTATGAGGTCCCCCTCCAATCCCTTTTCCACTATAGGTATCAACCAAAATAAAAACACAATTCTTGTCTCTCCTCTGCCTCTCTCTATATACCCTCATATTCATAATAATTTTAAGCAAACCTCACAAACCATCATCATCATTATTTACCATTCCCACCCCATGAAGTGTTCTCTTTGTCCCTCAAAACCATGACTCACCTATATAGTTGTATCATACATACGATGTTACCTCAAAGTGTACATGCAACTCCAATTAAAAAAACTATTTTCACTTTCGAACACAGTCATTACCATAGTACCCAATAAATTAAGGACAAGCTGGGTTAATTGTAATGTTGTTATATTTTCATGTTGCTTATGCAGAACTTAGTCCAACAGACCCTAGAGTTTGACCTCAACTGTAAATACCAAGCCGCCAGAGTATAAAGAACTGGTAAATGACGAAAACTAACAAGTAATTAACAAAGTTAACTTACCTCACAAAAGTTGGACAAAACTTAGCCCGGACAAGTTACCGGCACCAACGAAACGCAGAAGCACACGAGGGAGGGCACTACAGAGGTTTGCTACGAAGGAGGTTGCTAGCTAGGGTGTGCTCACAACAGATAGGAAGGGCAAAGAGTTAAAAGGTAATGACGTGGTTTCTAAAATTTTATTTTAATTTGCAAAACTGCAACAAGGACGTTTTTCACTACTCAAACGTAGTCATTTGAACCGCTCAAATACGACATCGGGCAGCACCAAAAACATTGTCGTTAATGTCGGGGTATTTACAAAAATGCCACCGCTACAGATTCAACAACGTTCGCATAGCACCGATGTTATATTGATGTCGTGGAAATGCTTTTTTATAGTAGTGCACAACAAGCATTAAACAAAGAAACAAAATACTAGCATTAAACACAAACAACTGAATATATATATATATATATATATACCCCCACACACACACCAAGAGATACAAGAGAGTTTGAGTAAAGTTACATCTAACCCCAACAATGGAGGAAATTAACTACTCATAGCCATGAGTAGCATCAAAATACATGGAGGAAAGAAGAAGATGAAGAATGGAACCCAAGTGAATCTTTCTCTCTCAATGGGTTTGCAAAAATGTGTCAAATAAAGTGTCTCCTCATGCCATAAATGACAATCAACCTTATTTATACAAGAGCCAAAAGTTTCTATTTTAAGTGACTTTTAGCTGAGCTCAGAATTCTAGCTTAGCTAAAGTGCAAAACATCTTTAGTAAGAACATAATCTAGCTAATCAACTCCAAAATTTAGCTTCAGCTTGTAAAAGTTCATTTTGTTTGTTGTCAGAATTTAGCTTCAACTTCGTTCCTTATCGCAACTAAATTGAAGTTTGCTTTTTTTTTTCTTTAAAATGACTCTAGAGCTTTTATACTTTCCACTCCATTTCTACAAAAAGTAGACAATAAATATGAGATGCAACCTAAAAATAGTAGTATCTCCTTTTAAGTTTGAGAAAAAATATCACTTTAAAATTGAATAAAATTTACAAACTAAGATAAAATGAGTAAAACATCACTTTAAGATTGAATAAAATTAGATTAATTACCTAATGAAACATGAGAAAATTAAGTATTTAAGGCAATTATCACCCATATGATACGGTCTTCAGAATCTTACATGAGAGGAAGAAAGCCAAATGTAGCCACAGGATAACTTGCCAGCAGAAAATAGTAGTATCTCCTTTTAAGTTTGAGGAAAAAAACCTTCAATTCTAATTAGAGAAAAAAAACAGAGCATCTAAAATATTGTATACAAGTTTTCTATGCCAGCCGCCTGGTATAATGCAAATAATATGCAATATGAAAAGTGTGGATGTTGTCAATTAGTCAATCATGTCTCAATAACTAACAAAATTTGACTTTCTTTTGGATGCAATTAGTATGCAACAAAGCATACACATATCTACTAACAAGTGTTAGATTCAGCTAGCAAAAGTGACTAGTTCCTCACAATGTAACAAATTAAAGTTTGAATTCATGTTAGGATCATAAATGAGAGAATGCCAAATTATGTCTCAAACAAAATTACTTCCATGTAAAATACATGTGAGGAAAAAAAGAGCTTACACACATCTAATAAGTCTCGGAGGCAGCAAGTCATGGCATGGTGGTCGGGCCACAAAAATGATTGCTATAGATCACCATGTTGAATTTATTTTGCCAAGTCCTTGGGACAACAATGAGAATTATTTAACAAATTACATTTTTGTATGACTATTTTGTTACACCATTTCAAATATCCAAGTATATGCAATTCTTATACTAACAAAAACCAACAAATATTTAAGAATCTAGCTGTAACAGAAAAGACAAACATTTTGGTAGAAAATAATCACGGATATTTTAAACCATATCATATTAAGGCATTCATGTATATGACCTCCAATTCAAAGAACCAGGTGTTGTTCTAATGTGAAAAATGCAAATAATATTTTTTTACACAAATTTTTAATATATTCTTTATTATTGGTCAAAATTTATTAAAAATTATAAAATCTCTTTCATTAAAAAACACAATTTTGTAACTTCATATAAAACTTCAACAACAAAAAAAACATTTAAAAAAATGTATTACTAAAATTTCTCTTCGAAATGTGCCTTGCCCATATGATACGGTCTCCGGAATCTTACATTAGAGAAAGAAAGCCAAATGTAGCCACAGGATAACCTGCCGGAAAACTTAGCAAATGAAGCTAGCTAGCTCTCTAGCATCATAGCAAATTAATGTCGGCAAGTCATCCTTGGCTTCATTTCCACTTTCAACCTCTGCATGAAAGACTCCGAGACCAAAAGCTTGTGAATTGCCTCAAACTTGTTTTTCCTTTGCATGTAAATTTGGATGATCTTAAGTCTTTCCCATGCTTTACTTTGCCAAGGGGTTGCTCCCATTTTATAGCCAATGTAGAGGGGGTAAATAGGGATGCTCTCATGCATGATGAATTCTCCAATATTCTCATTTTGACTCACTATTCACAATCCTTTTGAGGCAAGTGATGGTTTGCAGCACTGAAAGGGCAATCTGTATGTGCATGATTAAAGCATCCTTTTGTGAGGTATTCTTATTTCTTCCCAAAGCTTACAACATTTTGGGTTGGAAACTTTAGCCAGCATAGAAAATATTTCTTGGGTCTCCACCTTTCCATCAATCAACTGGCACATGGCCCCAATGCTAAATTCCTTTTTTGGTGGGAATAGAATATTTCAAAAATTAATAAATTGAAAAATAAAATGGGGCGCAAAGGAATTAGGATTTGTGCTTTTGGAATAGCCACACTTTTTCTTATTGGTTATGGGCACGTCAATGGGTTTTGAGTTAATTTTGACTCAGGCTAGCTATGTGCAAGAGACTAGTTGACGGCTAACAATTTACTTTTATTATTAATTTGCAGAAGGCAAGGATCTGATTTGTATTCAAATGACTAAACATGACATGATATCTTTCTGGGACTTGAAATTGACATGGTGCTAAGGAATACGTACAAAAATTAAAATTAGCCTTGATAGAAAGGCTAGCTACAGGGGTGTGTAAGTGGGACAATTATTCTGACGAAATTTTCTACTTAACTAGAATGAGATGCTTTTATTGGAAATTTGGAATAATTACTTCAGCCAACAAACAGTCACAGCAAAAGTTAAAAGTGAAATTTGTCAAGAATATATACCAATTAATTTTGATACATGTCAACCTATTGAGCAATAAAAGCTAGAAACGACCTACAAAGTTTAAGTTTGCGGCCAATATATAATAATGAGTCAGTTTTTAAACATATGGTCACAGGTGTAAGCCGGTCATGCAAATCAGTAAGTCAATTATTTTACTTTCAAACTTGACCACAAAAATTGACGTTTAGAGTACTTAAACTTAATTTTATCCTAATTTAAAATTTGAATTTAGCTTAAATAAAACGTAAAACTTGAACTTATTTTGTTTAGCTCGTTTATATTTACATATTTTCTTTTCATTTATCAAATCTGTCTAAGATTCGTGAAGGGAATGCTAAACTTGGTGCTTCCTCTGATGAGACCTATATGTGATTTTCAAAGATCCTCTTGTGGGCATGCAGAGCATTCTTTTAAGAGATGCTTTAGGAGTAGCTTTTGTTTTTCTTTGCTCTTTTGTTTCTTTTCCTTCTTCTTTCTCTCATGTAATAAAAAAAATATTCTTATTTTTAAGTTTTCTAATTTACACTACAGCATAACCGCTGAATAGCGCAAGACGCGTAGCGTTAGCTTCTAAGCAATATTACAGTTAGTGATGGCCAAGCCGTTGGTAATCTTACATACTTTTAAAAAACAAAATTTAGTGTGGGAGTTAGGGAAATGGTTTTCGTATAGAAATGCATCGCTGGAGACAATAATGTTTTGTTTTTTTTGTTCTATAGAATATATTGCCGCAACTAGTTAGTGTTTAGCAAGTAAAAGATGGATGATGGGCCAGCACTTAAGCGACGCTAAACCTAGAGTACAATAATTAGCTTTGTGCACTAAACGATGATTATTTTTTCGTCACTTTTTTAGCAATTTCTTGTAGTGTTAGTACTTGATGAACACTTTATGTTAGAGTACAAGATAGTATAAAAAAGGGAGAATACAAAAATATTTGAATATGGAAATTATGAAATGATGATACTTTCACTCATGCTAACGTCAGTAAAACATCAAGATTAATTAATGAAAGTCAACACTAAATATGACTTTAGTGTCAATCCTACATTTGCCTCATGATTGATACTTTCTTTCTTGAAGTCACTCACGTTTTTAGGATCTTTTCAATAAAATGAAACGGAAAGAAAGTGAATTGAGATGAAAATTTTAAATTAAAATAGAATTTATGTAAAAGTATGAGTTTCAATGATACCTAAAATATGTTCGTTTAGAATAAGTGTATTTTACGCATAGTAACAGTGGATCTAAGTTTAAATATCTAATCTAAAGAACTAGTCATATTTTTGTAATAATTTAATTTGTAATAAACTAAATAATTTGATTTTAATCAATAGTTAAGATATGTGGTTAATTACTTTGTTTGAAAATAGTAATTTAGAGCAACCAGAGATATTGCAATAAACTTATCAGATAAGAAGGCCCGAGGCTATGATTAAATCTTGTCATTGAATTCTCTCAATTATACATTAATTGAATCTGAATTCTCTTGAGGTTGTTAAAATGGTTTGGCCAAATACTTCCAATAATTTTTCTCTTAATTTAGTTTTAATTTGGTTAATTAAGAAATAAATTATGAGAAAACATAAACACACAGAGAATGATAATAAAAAATACCTAAAATGTTTTGGTCAATCATCATTCTAAATGATTTAGTTGTTTTATATTTCCATTATTCATACGAAGTTGATCACAAACACAAAAATAACTAAAATATAAATTGATAAATTCTAATTAGAAATTAAGTACGATAGAACAACATAATTTACTTAATAAAAACAATTTTAATTAAATAAATTGGAATTCATATACAAATTACATCATAATCATGGACGCATACAAGCAAAACAATAACCTCATATACATGAAAAAGATGAGGGAATGAGAAAAATTATAATTAGAGCCCCCCTAATCTTCCATGTGTTTTTCTCGATCCAAAAGAATTCTCACACTAAGCTTAGGTCACTCATGGAGTCAATTTTTGTGCACAACATAAAAGATAAAACATACCCTCACACAATTCCCCTTTTTATAAAAATAAAAAGTATAGCAGACATGAGGAGTAGTACGTCCTGTTGTTGAAGAGCATGGTTGTTCTCCTTGAAGGGGATAACTTGAATTTTGAGTCTTCGCAACAGCACGACAGTGCTCTAAAAAGTATGACTATTCTCATATGTTCTAATGTTCTTTTCAAATTCTCGAGAATCAAACCAAGGTCATGCTAAAGAGAACATGAGTGTGCTGGGATGAGTACGGTTCTGCTCTCAAAGAGCATGGTCATATTTTTCATTAGAGTATTCTTTTTTGTTTCTTTTTAAGCTCTTTTTTACAAAATTTTCACATTTTTAATCCCTGACTTGGCTGAATCAAGCTTAACAGAATTAGTTTTGTCAATAAAATCACATGAATTGAATTAAAAGCAAAAGCAAGGCAAAAATTCTTGTAAAAGAACATGCAAACACCGATTTATCACCCACCTCATTTTAGTATTCATTTCCCTCATTTTTAGATATCTGTTACTAAAATAGAAGTTGTGACTATTTAAAAAAAGGTAAACACTAATTTAATTAAAAAGATTATTTTAAATTTAGCTACCTAGAGTTAGCATTGGCCTGATTAATATGTGACTTTAAAATGCTTATGCTAGATCTATATATAATTTTTATAAAATGATGTTTTTATTTATTTGTTATTGATATATTATAGAACAAAGACAGAATAAAATTATTAAAACATAATAAAGACATAAGATAAATAATAATGTAGAAATAAACAAAAATAATCGTCATATACAATTATGCTCATGTTTGTAATATGATAGTCAAAGTGTACAAGAAAAAGACATAAAAAAAGGACAAAAATATCTCTAGACTGGTATCGTCATCCAAGAAATGATCGTCCATATAATCTTGATAGTATCGATGTACTTTTAGGTGTCAGACTCTTAGTGTATGAGCATGACTGGTATCAAAAGCTGCACATGCACCATCATAGCGCACATGCATGTTGCTCCAAAGTAGTAGTCCTCTCCTCGACACTATTAGCAACCTCTTGCCAAATGCTAAGCTCGGTCGACCCATCAATCTTCTGTGTTGTATCTGCAAAGGCCTCACAAATTTTTGCCTGCATTTAGCTAGAACATTGTTGAAAGTCCTTATGTTCAAGTTTAGAGATCATAAACTAGTAAGATGCTTATATTGTTTGACAAATGAAGTTGTGTAAAAAAAGGTTGTGATTGACAACTTACATATGCCTTTTGAGAGTGACCATCAACACAATTGTCATACCCTTCTTGTCGGTGGCCATTAAGAGCTCATTAAAAATGTAAAAAAGGCAATTGATTTTTAGTCTAAAATTATGACACAATAAAAAAAATACTAATCTACATGAAACATGTGTATGCAAGGGAATACACATACTATATTTCTAATGCCACCTTGAGGGTAAGACCTACAATTTGTAGTTTGGACTACTCTATCTCTAACAGAAGTATGGTTGGTCTTGTTTTGGGATGAGGACATCCAAAAGACCTCACTATTCCAATAAGCAACAACACCAACCCAGCTTCACCCCCAATCCAAATAAGCTTATTTTTTGTAAGGATAAATCCGGCTAAACATAGTTTTTTTTAATTCTTATAAAAACAATGTTTTCAATAAACAAAAGTCCATGAAACAGAATTTTTAAAAATTAATTAATTTGAGTATCTATTCTTTAAGAAGATAAGTTAGAAAATATTAAAAATTATTGAACTGTCGAAAATGTTAAAAACTTCTGAAACATGGAGATATGTTTGACTTGTTTTCCCGAATTAATTAAATTTGCTCATCTTGTCAACTTTGATTCTAACTATTTCTGTCTAAGAACTTCATAGAACAAGGGTGTGTTTACCTAGCATATACAAGAGAGTCATTAGAGTCTCACATGAGAGGAAGAAAGCCAAATATAACCACAGGATGACTTGCCGGGAAAATCCAACAAATGAAACTACCTAACTTGCTAGCTTAATAGCAAATTAATGCCTGCAAGTCATCCTTGGCTTCATTCCACTTTCAACCTCTCCATGGAAGATACTTAGACCAAAAACTTAGGAGTTTCCCCAAACTTGTTTTCCCTTGGCATATGGATTTTGATCTATTGCCAATTCAATCTCTATGTTACTAAAGTTAGTAAGTTACTGCCATTTATAAGCTAGAGGCAAGGGTTAGTGGCAAAAGTTAGATGCTCTCATGCTATCAATCATATTTTCATTTTGACTCACTATTCACAATCTTTAGGACAAAATTGATAGTTATTCCTCCGATAGGGCAACCCCACATTCGACCTGTTTTATCCTGATTTCTTCCAAAAGCTTCCTTCATGCATTTGGATCGGCCACTTTAGCACAAACAAAGATTGTTGGGGTCTCCACCTTCCTTTCTAGTTTCAATCAATTGGTTTCAAAGCTAAATTTCCTTTTTGTGGGAATAGAATCTTTCAAAAAAGGGGAGGCAATGAGGATTTGTGCCGTTAAATGGCCATACTTTTTGGTTATGAGCATGACATAGGGTCACGTAATTTGGGTCATGGTTATCAGGTTGTGATGGTCAGAGTGCACATATGCTACTTTCAGAATTTTTTATTTTTATTTCCTAATTTCATTTGAAAATGGAAATGGATATGATTAAGCTTAATTCAAAGGCTAGGCATGAACTGTGCAATGCATGATATCTTAATAGATATGGTGCTAAGGAATAATATAATTCATAGATGTGGAAAAGGGTTGAAAAGGAATAATGTGAGCTGGGACACCTTTGACAAACCAGATTTTCCAATTAAGAAAAAGATGTTGAGGTTTGCAATGGAATAACGCAAGTCAATAAACAAATTCGGCAAAAGTTAAACAGGAATTAAAATGTTACAAGCTATTGAATATCGATCATATAGAAGTCAATCTCATTATATAACAATATGTCAATATTTTGGTCAAGAGAGAAAGGCATAATGTGTGTTAAATGCGCTGACCGCTTGCTAAGAATTGTGCTATTCTCAAATTAGTATATGTTCTTGATTGTGTGGTGAGCATACCTTCAAGCTTTACTTGTGTTGATGGAGACAAACTTTATACTATTGATATTACATTTAATTTTTAATGTATTTAGAAATATTAAATAATTGTTTCATATTAGGTATTGGTCTAAAATTTGAACATAAAGTGTTAAATTCCAAATTGCGTATACACCTCCATTTGTGTTTGTGTGATATTATTATAAAATTGATTTAAAAACTTAGAACAATTAAGATTCTCCCGTGCTAGATGTTGGTGCAGGTCCAGCATTCTCAAATGAATTATTAATATTTGAAATTCGTTTTCATGATTTCCTATATAAATGTTTGAAAGCAAAAACAGATTGAAAATAAGATGATGATTTTATAAATTAAAAGTAAAAAAGAAAAAAAAAAAAACAGGGCTTAAGCTCACCTTTTTAATTAATCACTCGCCTTCAAATGATTATTCCTTCTATTTAACCTTATAAATTAATTATGGCTTTGTACGATTGTATTTTTCAAATGATTATTCCTTCTATTTAACCTTATAAAAGTTTACAGTGTTACCACCTCTGTGTGGTTAACTGACTTTTACAATTTAAGAGTTGATTAATCTCGTATGTTATTTTCTATTAAAAATAACAGATATCACTCTTTTTGCCAGAACTGTAAGCATTCATCAGTGATCAATATATATTGTGTACCCAAGAAACATCGGAACTTACTACGGTCATTAATTAGCCTGAAACTGGTGTGAGAGATGTTTTTTCATGTGAAGTATGTCATGTTGATCACTACTAATTATAATAATATCATCCATATACAGAATGAGATAAATGCATCCTTGGCCAGAATGACAATAGAATACAGAATGGTTGTCTTCACCACAGATCATACCAAAATGTTGCACACTTTTACTACACTACGGAATCTGCCAAATCAGGATCGCAGATATTGCTTGAGTCCATACAGCGATCTGTGAAGTCAGAAAACCATGGTAGAAGACTCCCCCTGAGAAGAAAACCCAGATGGTCATTGCACCACTTCCAAATAATTGTGAATGCATAACGTATACTATTCACATTTTTTTTATGAGCACTTAAAAGGATGATCATTTGAGTTTCTCGATCTTCTCATACCTTCTTGTTTAATGATCTCATTTCACAAGAACCTTCAAGTTTTTCTTTCCTTAATTTGATTGTTGTTGAAATATGGATAAAAAGAAACAAATAGGATATAAAACATGGAGTTCAATATATATATATATATATATATATATATATATATATATATATATATATATATATATATTAAAAAACTAATGTTGTTTAGCTTTTAATGAAAAATGGTAATTAATACAGTATAAATTATGTATATATGGAAAAAATTTCCAAACGAATTAATTCCTTTAAGTTTCTTTTTTTCTTATTTGACAAAATTTTTAAAACATGTCATTTATTAATTAATTTCATGAATCAATCTTCTTCTTGTTGTTTACTTTTACTTTTGTTTAATTAATAGTGTATGGTATATGAGCTAATGTTAACCTCTTGATGGTGCCTAACTTGATCATGTTACTCAAGACAAAAGCGTATGCGCTCGTGACTTTGGCCTTTCTAAATCTTTCGATTGACTTTATCGTTTTGTTGCATTGGAGATGGATAAATGCGGCTGCTTCTTTTCTCTTCTCAGCTCAATCACTCTATCTTGGTAGTGTATGATCTAGTAGTGCAGACAATATACTTTGATTCTAGGTATATCCTTGTATTTTCTTGTTTTTTGTTTTGCCCTGGGAGCTCTCTGTATCAAATGTAGAGGGCTGAAACGTGGCATTCCTTATACTACTTCTCCTTTTTTCTTACAATAACGTTCATTTTGCTACTGTAAAAAAAAATCATTTTGCTTAAAAAAAAATAGTACATTAAATACCTATTCTAGTTTTTTAATGCCTAATGAATACTATATTTTAAACGAGTTTAGAAGAGTACTTTATATTTTGTCGTTTGTAAAATCATTCAGATACAACCCAATTCCCAGTTAGTGACATTGTGATTGTTTTTTTTCTTCTTTTTTACAATGATCATATTAAAGTTCAGACTTATAATCTCATGCATATTATAACAAACCCATTACTAGGCCGACTCTAGAGGGTTTAAGGAATTGCGATTGCATACATGCTACTCAGTTTTCCCTCTCAAATTAATGTTGCATATACAGTTAATGCCATTTTCGTATAACATGCAGTACATTTCAACAAAGCGCAATATCGGATTCAATCAATAGCTCTTTTCAGAGTCTTATATGAGTGAAAAGAGAGCATAAGTGAACAAGGATGTCTCGCTGGCAATACCCGTAATTACGCCGGCAAGTCATCCTTGGCTCAAAAGCACTCTCTCTACCTCTTCATGCAAGACATTTGAGCAAACAACATTCATCTTCGACTACTACATACTCTTCTAAATCCACATCTTGAACCCTTTGGCAACCTTTGTATTTATAAGCACAAAAAGGGAAACACTCAAACGAACTTTCCATGGTTCTCCTTATGTTGTTTATATGGAATCAATTTTGATTTTGCTACGTGTAAGTTTAAGAATTAGCCAGGAATAAGCAGAAGTTGACTTTGGCCCATTTTCATCCCGAAAATGTTTGTTGATTGGTTAGTAATTATTGTTGTGGGAATGGAATAGAATAATATGTAAGTAGCAAAGGCAGCGAGACAGTAGCAGTGGTCAGTGGCTACCAATGTTTCTTCTGTGGCATTGTCAATGTGAATTTGTTCTCAGAATTTTAGTTGATCAGAAGAGTATCTGATAAAATTTTGACTTAATTGGGTTCCACAGCAGTATGGGCAGAAAGCCATATATTTTCTTTGCTCATATCCTGTCCCTCTCATTATTATCAGTCTAAAGTTCATCGTGCAGATTCTCTATTAGCCAGATATGTTCTTATCTTTAAAGATTTCATTAAAGAATTTGCTCTTCTGTTTTTTTTTTTTTACTTTTCTTTCTTCCCTTATCTTTTCAAATGTAAAATCATGTAAGCTGTGTTGTTCCTGTACCATTGGCGATCTTCTTTGGCTGCGGCCTTTTTATGAATATATATATTTCTTCCCTTTATCTTTTCAATTTATAAGCATGTAAGCTTTAATTTTTTTTATATTGATATAATGAATTATATTTTTTTGTTTAAATACGTTTTAGAGTTAAAGCTGGGATTTTTGTCAATATTATTTTTGTTTTCATATACATTAATCTAATTTTTTTTTTCAGATTCAGATCGATGCTTAAAAGATGTGAATACCTTTATGAGATCAACAATTGTGATGGCGTCTATCACTATAGAATCTCATTGTGCACCCAAAAAAAATCACATTTTATGTAACATCCAAAATTTTAGTTAAAGCTACACCACTATTCCTGGTCTAACGGAAAATTTGGATTCACTCAGCCTTGATATGATCATGATTTTAAATTGTGATTGCGGTGAATGAAAAAACCTTTAAATTCCAGCAATTGTAGGAAATTGTGACTGATAGGGGTGCAATTGCAGTTGCAATGCAATTGTGGACAGTAAAAAAATTGTTTAGTTGTACACGCAATTTAAAATTATGATATGATATTGATTAAGGATTCTGTTTAATACCGTCTTGATGAAGTCTCATCACGGTCAATCGATTTGTCATTGTCAGTTGAAAATTGATTATTTGCATGCATTATTTGAAAGAGTAATCGCTCTTCGATGAAAATAAAATGTCAAACGAAAGGTTGTCTTTGTATAACTAATACCTTTTTTTCCCTAATGGAAAGATTACACAGCATTTTTTGACACCAAGAATGTCAAGTCACTCATTCTTGCTTAGCTTGATCAGATTTATGATTTTGCTGTCTTTGGAGTTCGGTTCTCTTAGACCATATCTTCGGTGATACAAATAGGGTTGCAAATATGAAAACAAATCATGTTCTTCCCACTAAGTTTGGAGTCAACATTATTTATGAAATCTTTGTCCTTCCTTCTGTTGCCTTGTTCTGATGGCTGATTTAGCAGCCACCACTTTTGTTCCTTATTAGATTTCTTAGTTATATTACCCAATTTACTCAGTAAAAAGAAAAGGCTTTACAATGCTTTCAAATTATTATACGAGTAATTTCCAATTTAAATAAAATTAAAACAATATTGAATATTTTATTTCATTATACAGGATAAACTTAACGTAATGCTTAAAAGTGAAAAAAATATAAAGTTTGATGAAGATATATATTATGTTAATTGATGTGATGCGTCAAAAATTAATATTAAAAAACTATAAATTTAATTTGAGATTAACGTGATTATAATAATTTTACATTCACTTCATCTAGAATAAAAAACTTTCAATTATTTCAAGATTCAGAGTTTAAAATATAAATTAAATTTAAAGTAAAATTAAAATAATTGAAATTAAGAAATAATAATTATAAAAAAAAATAAAAATGAGATACCCAATGCAATAAAAGTCATAAGACTTAATATGGATGAAAATTTGAAGAGAGGAACCATGTGTTGTGGAGGGTCTTGGCCCCCATCACCTAACTTCTTTTCAATTATATTTTTTTGTGTATTATAAAAAAATTGTATGTATGGTAGTGTAATTATTTTTATTTAGTATTTTTATTGGGGTCTGACAGTAAAAACAAAATTCAAGTGCCTCAAAGCTATTAAAAATGATAACTACATAATTTTTCTAATAATTGAATGTACTGCACGGTCTTTGTTCTACGGCTCAAGCTATTAATTTGTCTGCATTATACTAGACCAAGTACATTTAGACAGGGAGAGACGGGTCTAAATGATACAAGATTGGGGTTGTATTTGTGGTACCGCAGGTAGAATTATTGCCTTGTTCTATCTACTCTCACTACTGCATAAACGTTGTTCTACATTGGTTATTTGATAAGTTTGTAATGGGGAACATAGTCTTTTACCTCACTTGTAATTTGGAGTGTACGTAGTTTTCTCCAACTCCAGCATGTCTCACGCTCTTTGATTGCAATAAAATCTTCATTTGTCTATCAAAAGAGGAACCAAGCCATGCAGTTGCGTGTTATTCAGTTTTTCCTCTCAAATTAATTAAGTATATAGATATATTTCAAGCCACTTCCGTATAGATAATGTGGTAGTACAATTCAACAAGGAACAGTATTGGAAATCATTTTTTCAATGAAGCTCATTTCCAGGTCTCATATGAGGGGAAAGGGAGCACAAGTGAGCCAAGATGTCTCGCCGGCCAGCAATATCCTATAAGAAGAGATAATACTTAGGCCGGCAAGTCATCCTTGGCTCAAAAGTACTCTCTCTACCCCTTCATGCAAGACATTTGAGCAAACAACATTCAACTTCTACTACTACACAACTCTTCTAAACCCACATTTGGAACCCTTTGGTAGCCTGTGTATTTATAAGCACAAAAAGGGAAACACTCAAACGAACTTTTAGATACTAGAAATTGACCCTTGTTAATTACATATGTACCTTTCCATGGTTCTCCTTATCCGAAACTTGTCTGGAATCAATTTTGATTTTGCTACATGTAAATTTAAGAATTAGGTAGTAACAATCAAAAGTTGACTTTGGCCCATTTTCATCCTGAAACTGTTTGTTGATTGGTTAATAAATATTGTTGTGGGAATAGAATAGAATAATATATAAGAAGCAAAGGGAGCGAGAAAGTAGTAGTGGTTAGTGGCTACCAATGTTTCTGCTGTGGCATTGTCAATGTGAATATGTACTCAGAATTTTAGTTGATCAGAAGAGTATCTGATAAAATTTTGACTTAATTGGGTTCCATAGCAGTATGGGCAGAGACCCATATATTTTCTTTGTTTATATCCTGGCAATCTTCTTTGGCTGCGGCCTTTATTATATATTTGTTCTCTTATCTTTTCAATGTAAAATCATGAAAGCTTCATTCTTTTTTTTTTTTTTTTTTGCTGATATAATAAATGATAATTTTTTTAAAACGTTTGGGTTAAAGTTGGGATTTTTGTCAATAGCATTTTGTGCCATACACATTAATCTAAAGATTTAATTATCTAAGATCACAAGTTTAAAAGATGTAAATACCTTTGGAACATCAACAATTGGGATGGCGTCTAAAGATTTAGTTCAAGCAACA
Organism: Glycine max; assembly: GCF_000004515.6. Taxonomy (NCBI): domain Eukaryota; kingdom Viridiplantae; phylum Streptophyta; class Magnoliopsida; order Fabales; family Fabaceae; genus Glycine; species Glycine max. The sequence continues at coordinate 14,201,248 of NC_038251.2, read as the reverse complement.
CCATTATTCCTGTGCCAATGGGAAATTTGGATTCACTCAGCTATGATATGATATTTGTTACCGATTTTGTTTAATAATGTCTTGAAGTATCACCACAGTCAATCGATTTGTCATTGTCAGTTGAGAATAGATTATCTGAATTTAGAAGAGTAATCGCTCTTTGTTGATGAAAATAGAAAAGGTCAAAGGAAAGCTCTTTTTTGTTTGACTCGAATACCCTTTTGTCCCCTAATGGAAAGATCACTCATCCTTTTGCTGCCACTTGCTAAGTCGAATCAGATCTATGATTTTAATTGCTGTGGAGCTTGGTTCTCCTGGAGCCATATCTTTGATGAACCAATGATTAAAGTACTCCATTTTAACTTTAGATGATCAAATTTTTAACAATGATTAGAGAAATAAATAACATGTTGCAAAAATTCTTAACATTTTGTGCATGCACGCCAAAAATCATACATAGATGGATAGGATTGTAAAACCAAAGAAAAATACAAGAAAAGAGTTGAATTTAAACAAACCCTTTCAGAAGATATATTAAGAACACTCAGATTGAGCTTTCCGAAAACATTAATTATTTCGATAAGGTGAACGGATGTTTATCATGTTGTACATGGATGAAATATAATTTTATGAAAACTTATTCTGAAACAAAATTGTTTTCCTGTAGTTCAACCCCCTTTACGTTAGATAAATAAACAAGACAAGGGAAGAAAAAAAAAAATGAACACAAATGTTTAAACTTGATTTATCAAACGACTACGTTTAGTCCTTCACAATAATAAAGATTTTCACTCTCACAAATTTATATGAACCACATTCCGACTCTTGCCGCTTCTATAGTTAACGTAAAATGTTAATTATTGTGAAAGTTTCTTTGTCTTGTTTGAATTGAACCTTGAGATGTATTAAATATTGCATTAAATATTTTAACAATTTCGATATAGATTCCCATAAAGCATTATATGTCAGTGGTTTATAGTGTGTTTGGTTATGCATCAAGGATCCATGTTTCTTGATTAAATCCGCATCAAAATTTGAAACCAACGCAGAAGCAAGTAATACTTGCTTCAGACTTTATGGGCATCCATAGCTACCAACGTTGAACCAAACACGTGGTAAAGGTTCTATATATGTACTCCAGTCTTTGTTCTATGGCTCAAGTTATTAACTTGTCTGTATTATACTAAAACAAATACCTTTAGATATGGAGAGACGGGTCTAAATGATATAAGATTTGGGACCGTATTTGTGGTTCCACGGGGAATTATTGCCTTGTTGACTTGTTCTATCTACTCTGTTTTAGTGGGATAGAATTTTTAATTTTAAGGTTGTAATGCGGGACAAAGTCTTTTACTTCACTTGTTATTTGGAAAGTACTACTTCTCTCCCACTCACATGTCGTTGTAATCATGGTTTTATATTGCGGTTTGTAACGCCAATTGTGGTTGCAACATAAAAGTGTTTTAACTCATCGCAATCATATCTCAATTACGACCGCATCAGTCACATTAACCCACGATGTCATGGTTGGCAAAGACGCAACCACAACCACAATTTGACACCATACACTAAAATCTTCATTTGGGTATAAGAAAGAGGACCAAGCCATCCATGCATGCATGTTACTCAGTTTTCCCTCTCAAATTAATTATATAGTTCATGCCACATTCATATAACTAATCTAGTACCTCTAAATAAGGCACAATTATTGGACATCATCCTTTCAATCAAGCTCTTTCTCTAGTCTCATATGAAAGGAAAGAGAGCACAAGTGAGTCAAGATGTCTCACCGACAATACCCAAAGAAGAGACCATACTTACGCCGGCAAGTCATCCTTGGCTCAAAAGCACTCTCTCTACCTCTTCATGCAAAACATTTGAGCACACAACATTCAACTTCACCCACACACTCTTCTAAATCCACATTTCAAACCCTTAGGTAGCCCGTGTATTTATAAGCACAAAAAAGAAATTCCCAAACGTACTAGAAATCGACCCTTGTTAATCACCTATGTACCTTCCCGTGGTGCTCCTTATCTGAAACCATTCTTAATTATTGTATGGAATCAATTTTGAATTTGGTATGTGTAGCTACAAGAATTGGCTAGGCACATGCAAAAGTTGACTTTTGCCGATATTTTCTTCCCAAAACTGTTTGTTGATTGGTTGACAATTGTTATTGTGGGAATAGAATAATATATAAGAAGTGAAGGTAACGAGATATTAGTAGTGGTTAGTGGCTACCCATGTTTCTGCTATGGCATTGTCAATGTGAATTTGTTCTCAGAATTTTAGTTGATCAGAAGAGTATTAGATAAGATTTTGACTTAATTGGGTTCCCTAGAAGTATGGGCAGAGAGCCATATATAAATTTCTTTGCCTCTAGATATCCTGTCCCTCTTATTATACTGTGCAAGTTCATCATGCAGATTCTCTATTATACTGATCTGTTCTTATCTTTCAGATTTCAATGAAGAATTTACTTTTTTCTTCTCTTTTTTTTTTTGTTTTTTCTTTTTCTTCCATTAGCTTTTCACGCGTAAAATCATGTAAGCTGTGTTGTTCCTGAACCATTGGGAATCTTCTTTGGCTGCACTACTTTTTTTAATTTCTTGAAACATATTCATATTTTTTAAATAAATTATCATTTTTTTGAAATATCATCTAATTAAGAGTTAAAGTGGAAAATATTTCTAAATAAATTATCATTTTTTTGAAATATTTTTTAAATAAATTATCATCTTTGTGTAGAAGCTCGCCGAATCACCAGGTTTGGAAGCAAGATCTTCCAGAGATTTTTATAGTTAAATCCACCTATACCCTTTCGTAGTCCCAACTATTGAGAAGGAACTACATTTCAACTCAATCTTTTATTTTTAAAAATTTCGACAAGTTTTCTATTCGCCTCAAAAGTGCTTGCTTTTTATCTTAGAGAGCAATTCTGAATAGGTTGTCAACTCGAATTAATTTTGTGTAAAAGAAGATATTGTCTCAAGTGTAGTGTATAGCTTGTACATGTGTTCTGTTTATCCTCTATGGAAGTTAGTAATTAATCATCTTTTTTCTATCCTACCCAGTTACAAATATGATTTGGAATGCTTTCTATGCATTACTTGTTTTTTTTTCATGGATTTTTGCCTAGTGATATATCATTGCTCATCATGTTTAGTTTAACTGTGTCTTTAAAAGGGCATTTTGTTCGGTATCTTATTTGGCATGTTGTGGTATATATGGTCTACTTGAATTATAAGTAACAATATTGTATTTTAGGATGTCACTTTTAATTAACTTCCAAAATATTCTATGCATGGTTTAAGTTCAAAATGGATAGTGCTCCATACTCCTTTTATGTTTGGTGGATTGATCACCCCATAGCTTGTTTCTTTTAATTTTATCCCTGTGATCAAAGCTTGTATTACTCTACCATATAGATCATTAGAATACTCCTTAATATTCAGTTTCTTAATAGTATTTACTTAAAATAAAAAGTTGATCGAAGTTGGGATTTTTTTAAATAACATTAATTTTTTTATACACATAAATCTAGAGATTAAATTTAAGATGACGTGTTTAAAAGATGTAAATACCTTTCGTTAGATCAATAATTGAAATGTATAGGTTTATTGGAATTTTAAGGGATTTTTATAAAATACTAATAACTACTAGGAACACATTACGTCAGATTATCATGAAGAATTTTAAGAATACCTGAATTAATAATGATTGATCAAACAAACGCAACGAAATCTGGAGAATAGTCACGAACAATAGATTTAATGACATTTCTCAACAAAATCTTCTTATTCCTTATAGGTCCTTCATTTTCTCTTTAGATGGAGAGAGGAAAAAGTATTTCTTGATTTGATGTCTTGGAGATCATAGCCATGTCTCGTATTTTAAATTTATTAGGGTTCTCATTATCCCCTAATGGGTCAAACTAGTTTTCGCTCATTAGACCCATATTAATTTTCCGTTGATAGTCTAATAGGTTTACCAAATTAGATCACTTATATTGAGTCCATAAAAAATATAAATAACTAATATAAATGTTATAATATGATATGCAGTCCACATTAATTAACTAGTTATGAATTATAAAATTCCTAACAATCTCCCACTTGGACTTCATATTAACTTTAGTCATTTATACTACAAAAGTCTTTAGACACATAACCGTATACTATTTACTTAAACAATTTGGTTCATCTTATATAACAACAAGAAACTATTGTGGTTTTCATCACAATCTAACGTGACTAAGCCACAATGATCGTCATTGTCACTTATACTTGATGACATAGATCAAATATGGATAAACGACATGAAAATAACAAAATATCATATATAAAACATAACATAAGTTCATAATAAAATGATAAACATTAACTTATTTTTTTAGAAAATCCAAATAACAAAATATTTATAAACCATAAGATATAGAACATAAGCAAAAATCCCACTAAACTAAGGTACTATCAAGAATTACACCCATATGAACAATGTGCTCATGAAAAACTTTAAGTGTCAAACCTTTAGTAATTGGATCAGCTAGCATGGAATGAGTCCCTATATGTTCTATAAAAATCTGTATTTTTTGAATTCTTTATTTAACAACCAAATACTTTATGTCAACAAACTTTTACTTGATTGAATCCTTAATAAGACTGCTAAGATATTGTCCCAATAAACACCTGATGGCTTCTTAATGTTGGCAACAACAAGCAAACTAATTACTACAATTTATCAGTCATAAATTCTAGTATGTTGTCTCATAGCAAAAATATTAACTCCACCAATATAGTTAAATGTGGATCTTTATGTGGAGTGATTATTATTAAGACATTATGTAAAATCAAAGTCAGAATACCCAATGATCTCTAAACTTCTAGATTTTCGATATGAAAACATGTAGTTTTTTGTTCTCTTCAATTAGCACATCATGCGCTTTACTCCTTTCTAGTGTTGCATGCCAAGATTACTCACATATCACCTTAGGACTCCCACTAAAAAAATTTTAGGACAATAAAAAATAAACTTAAGCGTACATGATAAATTACAATATAATTATTTTGCAACAATAAATCGTATGATGCTAGTAGGATGTCATCAACATATAATACAAAAATAATAAATTTACTCTCACTAAACTTTTAGTATATGCAATCATCAACCAGATTTACCTTAACACCATAAGAGGTAATCTTGATGAATTTTATAATACCATAAACGAGAGACTTGTTTAAAAACATAAATATATTTCTTTATTTTGCATACCATAAACTTTAGATCATCTTAAACAAGGTATTTTTGTTGCACCGTATAAATTGTTTCATCAATGTTTTCATTTAGAAACATAATCTTTACATCCATCTATGCAAAACAATTATCAAAATGATATACAATGTCATTATAGTCCTAAGAAAGTCTTTCTAAGAAATCAGAGAGAAAGTCTCTTTGTGATTAATATCTTCCTTCTTATAAAACTTTTAGTGACAAGACAAACTTTATATATCTCAATATTATCCATTAAATCCCTTTCGACTATAGATATTTATCTACAACTTATAGGTTTCACACTTTTAGGTAATTTGACGATATCCCAAATGTCATGTTCAACCATCAGTTTTATTACATCATTTATGGCATCAATCCACTTGAGAATTAAAGCACAACATGACTTGACTAAAGTCAATTAGACCTTCTCAATCAACCTAATGTTATATTCATGATCTTAAAGAAATATGACAATCATATCAAATTACATTTTTTTTCTTTCTCTAGAGGATCTTCTTAATGACACTTCTTGAGGCTATTGAGTTTGAACTTTAGGTAGTGCTTGAGAGGAAATCTCAGTGTTGTGTTGTCTTTTAATAATGTTAGGAGTAACATCATTATTTAATAATCATATTCGTTTCTTGAACAATGGTAAGTACAAAAATTTATCTATTGTCAATAACAAATTATTCTTCAAAGACAACACTCATTATGTTTCCTTCCCCTCCAAACTCAATTTCTTCAGGGAGTTTTGCATTTTCGTCTCAAACATGATCTTAAAGTGAGATTGTAAAACTTATACATGCAAGAACTTTAAATGTAACGAAAAAAAAATTATAACTAATTATCTTTAAGTCCAACTTACCTTCATGCAACCTATAAGGCATTGCTTCGACTGGACATACCCAAATATGGATATGTCTAATGTTGGGATTTCCTTGGCTCACACCTATAGGGGTTATTAGTGACTACTTTAATTGGTACCCTAAAAATATATAAATTTTATTCTTTAATGTCTTTCCCCAAAGCGACTTTGATAGAGAAGAATCAAACTTCTTACCATATATGTACAAGTCTAGTTTCATCATTCTACAACTTTGTTTGTGGTAGGTTTTCCTAACATTATATGTTGTAGAATAATTTCACAATTATTGAAGAAAACACATGGGGAACTCCAAATGTTGCACCTTATGTAATATCTACTATAATATTCCCCATGGTCATATTTGACAACCTTAATTTTCTTTTCTAGTTGAAGTTCAACTTCAACTTTGAAAGACTAAATGTCTAGAGGTCAAAACTTCTCATAATTTAAATAAAGAGAAATCATCTATGAACATAATAAAATACATTTGCTCATTCCATGAATTCATAAAGAATAGAACACTAATATATGTATGTATTAGTTCAAAGATATCCTTAGTTCTTTTAGCACTTAAATTCTATTTTGTTTTGTTTATTTTCCCTTTATATACTCAATGTAGACTATAACGTCCAACCAATATAAATGATCCAAAATTTCCTATAACACAAGCATACAATCTATTAAGAGGTATGACTTGAGCGCTTATGTTATAAAATGACAAAACTCTTATTTAATTTTAAGTTTTGTACCACCCAAAATTGTTTGTAATAGGAACACTCAATATCCATAAAAGAACTCATAACTTGCAACATTTGAATCACAGGAGAGATTAACTTTATTATTTCTAATTGAACAAGAATAATTGAATTTTTCCAAATTAGAAATAAAATTTGGTTTACTAAACAACTCAATATATGTCTCAACCAAATTTAAATGAAATTGAGTCTCTTAAAGCAACATAAAAGTTCTTATAGCTTCAACTGCAACTTTATATCATCGCTCACATAGATGAATATTTTATTATCACTTGGCGGATGATTCCATAGGTAACATTGTATAAACATGCTTATGTGAGTAGTAGAACCAAAACCTACCCACTAGCGTCCTTCGTTACAAAACTAAATTAACTTTAAAACAAACAAAAATTAGAAGTTTATCATTCTTCGTACACTAAATAGTGTAATTGGGACACTTTTTCATGCATCATCCTACAAAAGCAACATCCTCAACTCTCAAGCGACTCTTTTCAAACTCTAAATTTTATACATGTAACTATGGGATTCAAATAATATGATTAATTTAAACCGTAATAGTAGCAACAACAATAATTAAAGAAGATAACAATAAACATACAATACACAAATAATATTTATGGTAAATTTCAAGACCCAAACAAGATACCTAGTGCACCATTAATCCTCAATCTTTAGATTGAAAAAGACTAACTGTAAGTGAGACTCTCAATGCATTGATCAAACATTGGTGATAAGTCCTGTCAAACAAAGATTGTTTTTGGACACTTCATTGCTCACATGGAAAACTTATATGATAATTACTCCAGCCAAGTAATGATTGTCTTTGGAAATTTCATTATTCACATAGAAGATCACACTATTTATATTCACCACATGTTTACCATCGCAAGAATGTAATTATTCTGCCAAATTATGTCTTCCTTTGGACCGAGCATAATTTGCATGAATAATTTCATGCAACATTTATGTAAATTCAATCAAATCAACTTACGCAACGAAGGTTACTTTGGCAACATGTTGTTTCAATCAATTTAACAAAAAAAAATAATAAGACAATTTAATATAATAAATGGGAGGTATTAAAATTACAAAACTTTCACACATAATTAAGTTATATAAAAATATATATAATAGAACATGCAAATATTTTACAGAACAGACCCATCACAAAATACTTAGCACAACATTAATCTTAGTCTTTGGACAGAAAAATTAATTTGTAATTAATATTCTCAACGCAATGATCAAATATTGACAATAAATTATGTCAAATAATAACATTTCTTTGGACCGACTATTATTCACATGAAAACACCTTATAATTGCCACACATTTATCATCACACATACAATATTATTTGGTCAAATTGTGTCTTCCTGTGGGCCGAATACAATTCACATAAATAATTTCATACAAAAATCTATGTAATTTTAATCAAATCAATTTTCACATTAGATATTACTTTGGCAATATATCGTGTCAGTCAATTTAATCAAAAAAATTACTAAATGTGCAAATAAATGGGAATGATATGTTACTGCTAAATTAACTTCAGCAAGAGATTTACCTTTCTTTACATGCCATGCAACGTACCTTGAACACTCTTTCTTTGTGTGTTTAGACCTTCTGGTAGAAGTAACAGATACATTCTTCATCTTTCTTTTGTTTCTTTTGCTGAGAGCACCCTTAGTTTTCTTTCTTTTCTTATACTTAGATGTTAAGCTTAAATGAGCACTTTCAGACATGTTTGTCTGTCTTTCTGCAGCCTCTCTTCCTCTTACACACAATGAAATATAAGCTCATTAAGGGACAATTTATCCTGAGTGTTATAACTCATTTTGAATTGCCTAAAGTGTGTATGAAGTGAGATCAAAACTAAATACGCGAGCAGGTCTTCGCCAAGCTCTTGCTTAAGTGATTTCAGTTTTGATGTCAAGTTAGACATTTCCATTATGTACTCCCTTATATTATTTTTCCCTCTTTTTAACCAAAATAAATAAATAACAAAAACTACATGTGCAAAAAACTTCATCAAATATATATATCAGAAGCGATATGAACAGTAGCCATGAAGAGAAGTCGTTCACAAAATCAAATAACGATTCCAAAAAACAAAATACACTTGAATTCAAATCAAATATCTAATATGACAATATCTGAATTTACCGACAATTAATATGTGTTTTCAAAAAAAAAAATAGGATTCATATAACCAAAGCAATTCAAGTATAATTAGAATCAAATAACTTTAAATCCCAATAATCTAACAGTAATGGTGGCTCTGATACCAGTTATTGGAATTTTAGGAGATCCTTATAAAATATCAATAACCACCAGGAATACATTACGATAGATTATCAATAAAAGTTTTAGGAATACCTAAATTCATAATAATTGATCAAACAAATACAACGGAATCTGGAGAACGATCACAAACAATTGATTTAGTGACTTTCCTCAACCAAATCTATTACTCATGGGACTTTCATTTTCTCTTCAAATGAGAGAAAGGAGAAATTTTTTTGATTTGGTATCTTGGAGACCATAATCATGTCTTAGGTTTTAAATCTATTAGGGTTCTCATTATCTCCTAATAGGTCAAGTTGGTTTTTGTTCATTAAGCCTATATCAATTTTCCGTTAATAATCTAATAGATTAACCAAATTAGATCACTTATATTAATCACATAAAAAATCTAAATAACCAATATAAATGTTATAATATAATATATAGTGTACATTAATTAATTAGTTAGGATTTATAAATTCTTAACAAGGTCTACCACTATCATCTCATTCCTCTTCCTTCTTCCCTCCCCCCCCCCCCAAAAAAAAAAATCACTTAACCATCTAAAACTTTATTTCAAGCTACACCTATTCCTGGCCTAATGGGAAATTTTGATTCACTCGACTATGATATGATAATATTCATTATGGATTTTGTATAATACTCTTGAATTCTCACCGTAGTCAATCAATATGTCATTGTTAATTTTTATTTTATCTTTAACTCTCCAATTCAGTTGAGAAAAAGAATTCTTACTAATATGAAATTCAATTACAAAGTAAATAAAATTTAATTAAAAATTATTTTTATCAAAAGATTCAATTTAAATATTATCCAAATAATTTAATCTTTATTTCAACACATTAATTATTTATATTCATTTAATTATTTATCTTTGTTAATTGAGAATACATATCTACATTTCGAAGAATAATCAATGCTTGTTGAAAACAAAAAGTGGAAGAAAAGGTTGTCTTTATTTAACTCAAATACTTTTTTTCTCCCGAATGGCAGGATTGCACAGCCTTTTCTGACACCAAGAAAAACGGCAGGATCATTTAGTTTTACAAAGTTTTTCAAAATATTATTATACGAAAATTTTTAACTTGAAATAAAAAACTATAATTAAAAATAGTAAATATTATATTTTAACAGATAAGAATAAATTAAAATTAAGAGTTAAAATTGAAAAATAAATTCTTTTGAAGAAGATATATTATTTTAATTGAAATAACGTGTCAAAAATAAAATTAAAAAATAAATTAATAATAATTAAGATTATAATAACTTTAAAGTGCATTTCATCTAGAAAACGATGCTTTCAATTTGGAATAGTATATCAAGATTTAATTTATAAAATTTCATAAATTCAAAGTATTTGAAATAAAGAAATTAAAAACTATAAATAAAAAATAAAATCAGATACCGAATATAAAAAAATCAAGTAACTTAATATAAAAGAAAATAACTGCTAAAAGCAGTCTTATTTAAAAATAAAAAATAATAATTTATAATACTCCATAGAAGTCAACAAATAGAAGAAAACCTTTCTTCCGAAGCAGTGTCTCCAAAATGTAGAGAAAATTTCATTCAAAGAAAAGATGGGATGATGTTTACTTCTTCACAAGACATGCTTTACAAATAGAATCATTTATCAAAGAAGGGAACTGATTTAAAGATAACCTACATCCTAACGCCTCCACCTTTGAAGGGACAAATTCAGTTCAAATTTTTCTATTAAATAAAAAAAAGATATCCCTTAAGTTTGTTTGCTTAAAGTTTTTGCCAACACCATATATGACAAAATGGGCGAAACGACTATAATGAGGTTTTTTTTTTTCAAAATTATCAAATAGGAGTACAATTTAAATTAATACTTAGAAATGAATAAGTCATAAGGTACTTATGACTTGTGAGTATAAAATCATAAATTTTGTTGTAATTTTTATTTTATTTTTTATTGAAGTCGTAAATAAATAACTTTAATTTTTTTTATATAACTTTGAAGTTGTAAATTATTTACGACTTTAAAGTTGTAAACAATTTTTATTTTAATTATTAACAAATTTATGTTTGTTTTCTTTTTTAGTTTTATGTAATATTTTTATATTTTTGTATATTATTTTTCATTTAATATTTAATTTAAATAAAATATTAAAATGTACTATCACTTGTGTATACATAATGAAATACACAAACCAATCTTAGATAAATTTAAGAAATATTCATTATGTATAACTGAAGAATATAATTCGTAATGATTATTTATACAAGTAAGTCGATATTTTTATTTTCTTATTTTATGTTTGTGTTTAATTTGTATTTTTCATTTTATATTAATGTATTATGTTGTTTTTTTTAACAACTACTTTTATTATTAAATTATTTTCTGTTATTAATATTAAAATAATTTATAAAATAAAACTAATTAATACTACTGTACGAAATTAATAATTTAGTTAATGATAACTATAAAAATTAATTAAAAAATAAAATAAATTTATTTGATAATTAAAAAAATTAATATTATTTGTTAATATTATTAACAAAATATTTTAATATTTTTGTTAAACGAATATGTTTATAGTACATTTTAATATTTTTATTTCAATTTAAGTGTTTTGCATTATTTTTCTAATTTTAAAAAAATAATCCTTAACATTAGTAAAATTATATAAAATATATTAAATAAAATAATATAAAAAATATAGAAAATATTAAATGAAATAATATTAAAAATATAAAAAATATTAAATAAAACTAAAAAAGAAAACAAAAATAAATATGTTAATATTAAAATAAAAAAAAACTATTTACGAAAATCGTAAATAATTTATGACTTCTAAAAAAATTAAAATTACTTACGACTTGAAAGTCGTATTGAATAAATTCAAATCGTTACGATTTCAATTAGAAAAAGACTGAAGTTCTAATCGTTACTACGTGAGTCACGTAACTGTGGTTCATGATACAGCAGGCGGTGGAATAATAATAAAAAAAAAACTAAAAGGAAAACGGTGTAAAAAATCTGTCAATTTTAATAAAAAATTGACATGAATTTTTAATTGACGTGTTAACGTTTAATTGGGAGGACAAGAAAATGGGACAGAGGATTTCAATCCGCTGTGTATTGCTTCGTTTGGTGAAGCTGATTTACTGTGTGGATGGGTACAAAGAACAACAAATTACCATGTTTAGTATAGTTGATTTAGTATAAGAAAAATGTTAAAAAATAAAAACTCACTGTTTCAAACACAAATTTTCTAATTACATACCAGCTCTACAAATACAACTCACATAGATATTGTGGTGTGAGAAGGACATGTCACATGTCCACACTCATTGTCTAGAATCCGAGCTATCTATTACCTATATGACCGGAGATTTTCGGTAATTTGCCACAACGTTTACATTTTCAATACTACATTCAGCAAATTAGCAATGCCATATAAAAATAATTCCGCAATTAACTTCCATGACCACGAACTTGTGTGGATAATTCACCTTAACATTACCAAAAGCCAAATAAAGAATTGATATGAGAGCATTGCAAGCTTTGACCATAAAACTGATGCATGTTTTTTGTAGGAGGGGTATTTGTGTTTCTTCTGTTTATTTTTCTCTTCTTTTGGGACCAGCATAATTATGGGTAAGATATATAAGAGCTTTGTTAACTGCTCTTTTCCTAGTCTGGTAACTGTGTTTTATTCCCTCTTGTATTTACTTGGTACCTCTGGTACCTTATCAGTAATATATACTTTCTCTTTTGGCAGACAAAAAAAAAAAAGCTTTGACCAGAAAAAAATTTAATTGGAATCAGCACATCATATGAACAAGTACACCCATGCTGAATGACAGAAGAAATGATGATTGCTTTGGTCTTATAGAAATTAATGAAGTATTAAATATAATTTGTAGATATAATATTTTATTAATGATATAAATAGTTAGATTTCTTACTTTGTGTATAGGAACTAACCTAAAAGTGAGACCTGCTTTTGCTTTAAGACTTTCCTTACTAAAGTTGTCCTGACTATATAAAGTGCATGTTTGAAAATGCAAGAGCCCCAAAATTACGTTTGAAACAAAAGTATTGAAGGAGTTGCTTTTTGCAACTTACGGTTTGCGGCAAACAACTAGTTATCCAAACATATAGATTCTTTTGGAGTTCATTCTACATGTTCAATCACATGAACTTGATGAAACTATCATGAATGAATTCATTCTTTAATTTGCTTAAATTTAATTAAAGATGGAGAGAACCAAGTTAATTACCTTATTTTTCAGTATATAGAAGTCAAAAAAAGCTGCATTTTCTTCTAACTAGTTAGTGAACAGTCATTGCTTACTCCTTGTAAAATTTGGAACAATTCATCTGAAATTGAACTCTGACTCAATTGTTTGACATAGCCAAACAAGTACATCCTTCATGAGAAATTATTTGGTGGTCCAATCTATAATTAATCTCAACCAATCTCTATGTAACACTCAATCAAATGTTATTATTCTTTTATAGTAAATTAAATAACTTAAATACATGTCTGACCATGGAGATTAGTCAAAACTATAAATAAATACTAGTTCAGGATTACTTAATAATTTCTCGTCTTTCTCTTATTAATTAGAAGTTGATTAAAAGATTGTGCCCGTATGAAAGGAAGAGAAAATATATCTTCTATAAAAAAGATGGAAGAAAATGGAAAAGTATCATCATACCCAAATTAACCAAATAACCAACCTTGATAATGCCAAGTAAACCTTGCATTCCAAGCATTAGATGTAAAACTCTGTTGTCCCTCTCAAATTGTAGGAAAAATATGTAGTTCGTGCCACTTAATTTGCATAGGAAACATCAACATATAATGTACATTTTAACAAGTCACGATTGAAATCATGCAAGCTTGCTCTTTCCGGAGTCTCATATGAGAAGAAAGGGAGCACAAATGAGCCCAGATTCCTCGCCGACAACACCTTGAAAAGGGATTAAGCTTTTCCACATGTCGGCAAGTCATCCTTGGCTCAAATCGTACTCTCTCAACCTCTTCATGTGAGACATTTGAGCACACAACATTCAACTTCACTCATACACTCTTCTAAACTCACATTTCACATTCTGTGTTATCCTGCATCATGGTCAGTTGTCACTTATGTATTTATAAGCATAGAAGGTCAAAGGCTGAAATTCCTACCCATGAACATTTCCAGGTTGTTCCTTATCCAAAACTGTTTTTGATGTCTGGAATCACTATTCATCTTGCTACTTGTAGCTTTAATAATTAATTAGCAAGGAACAAGCTAAAGTTGACTTTGGCCCATTTTTCCCAAAAATGTTTGTTGATTGATTTATTAGTACTGTTTTTGTGGGAATAGAATAAAATAAGGGAGGGCAATCAATGGTTAATAGTGGTTAGAAGTAACCCATGTTTCTAATATGGCATTGTCTATGAGAATTTGTTCTCAATTCTAAAAAATTTTGTGGATATATAAACGAGTATCTGATAAGATTTTTACTTAATTGGGTCCCAAAGCAACATGGCAAAGAGACTAATTAACATTCCTAATTTGTTCCTACATATCTTGTTGTATGTGGTGTCATTCTTGGTCTACCATCAGTCTAAAGTTTCATACAGATTCTTAACTTTTCACTGTATTTTTACGCCTTAACACAAAATTTTACTTTTATTAATTGCTGTGTAAACAGTGATGTTGCTTCCTGGCCCAATAAGAAAATTTTGAATCAATAGGGTGATTAGATAAATATTTTGGATTTTCCATGTGTGTAGGAATACGGTTGGATCCCTCTTTGATGCTTCAGTGCTTCACCTTTTGTCAATCGGGTTGTCATTGTGTATGTATAATAATGGGCGTTTGCATCTCTAATAAGAGGAATCTCTTTTTCGAGAAAACGAAAAAGTTTTTTCTCCATTTAACTCAAAGTAACTATTTTTTTTTTTTTACAGAAATAGCCATATTTTCTATTGACAAGATTAGACACCATTTTTTGGATGATCGACAAACACATTATGCTTCGTTTAGTTTAAGCAAACATATGAGAACCTCCCTTTTAGCTACAGAATAAAACACAGAAACCTCAAATTATAAAACTAAATATATGGATCCGCTTAACACATGGGTAAATAAGTGAACTATATATTTAAACTCTACTTAACTAGAAAGTATGTTTTTATTAGTAGGGAGACCTTTAATATTTTTGTAATGTATGAACCCCGTGGCATGTATACGTTTACTATGTTTCGGATAGACTTTACCTTTATGTATATATTTTTTAAGAATACCTTTATGTATATGAATTAGAGTACTATATCTTTTACTTTTATTAATTTAAATTATTTTCCCTCTAAAAAATAAAAGAAAACACATGTTTTAGTTTTTAATGTATTGTTTATACTTAGTTTATACAATAATAGCGCAGAAAATAATATGTATTAACAATATATAAGTTTCTCATACTATCATTTAATTTAATTGTATACTATTATGTATATTATGTATGATAAATTTATTGACTTTATATAATAATAATTATTTTAAAAATCATATAAGAATAAATCTCAATAGTTGATAGCGTAAATTTTGTTTTACAGTGATCAGCAATGCATATTTATTAAATTCATATTAGTTTGTTTCCCATAAACCTTTCACATTGAAGAAATATTTAAAGTAATAATGAAACATTAAATTTATTCAACATGATCTAGCACGTAGTTTCATATCTTTTGACAAATTCTTGATTATGAATGTTGTATCTTTAACATAATAATTTTTTTTACTGATCTTTAACATAATAATAATTGAATAGAAAATAACTTCTTAATATAAGATTAAACTATATGTTCAAGAATTTAATTAAAATGCGCTAATCGTCTAAAGATTTTTTATATTTGTCATCTAATAATAAATTGACATGTATGCACGAGCTTGTTGAATTTTATAAGTAATTAAAAAGTCATGTCTAAAATTATTTTTAATTGATTGACAATGTAAAAATTGATAGTTCATCAAAACTAAAATTTATTCTCATTGTTTTACGTAATATAATCCTATTTAGATGAACTACTACAATAATTACCTATTATCAATAGGAGAAAATTAAACATGTCATTTATGGTACATGTATTAAGCATTTGTGGACTAAACACACTTATTATCCTCCTTTTTATTAATCATAATAATTAGGTTATTTGACTTTTAGATGAGACCCCAAATAATTCCTAAAGGGTTTGATCCTTTGAATCAACTATGAGATTAATCATTGGTTGAATACATACTCACACTTTAAAGTTTTCTGCTCTTCTTTGATATCACTACATAACTTTGAGATAAATAAAGATAATATATTTGAATAATATGATTTAAAGTAGAGAAAATAAGAATACACCGATAATATAAAACAATTTTACATTATCATTAAGTTAAATCATTATATATGATAAATTTATTAATTTTTATAATAATTATTTAAAAGTGATATTAACAATGATTTCTGGTTGTTGTCAATGTAAGAAGTTTTTACAATAAAAGGACATAATACTCTTTGAAATATAAAGGATTGTGTGGATGTGATAAAGGTTAGGGAAAAGACAATAAATGGATTCATTTTTTAAAGGATTATGAGATAATGCTAAAATTTTATTGCATATTTTCAAGACCCATTATTTTGATAAATTAAACAAAAACTAATGAAAAACATAATTTTAGGAGAAATTATTTTTTTGGATGGCAAAGAATTCAATAACGAAACTCTTGTTGAGTAGATTAAATGTGGCTCAAAGGAGTTGAAAAGTCATGAGAATTGTTTACATGGAATAAAAACAAACATTGTAGATGAGCCAACTTCATAGTAGACGTTGGCTAGCGTGGGGAACCTGGTCATGTCGCCCACAGTGCGAAAGAAATTTCAAACGTAGAAAAGAGGTTTTTTTGTGATAAGTGTAGGATGTCACACTAGATTATCTTTTACAAAGAAAAAAGAAGAGAAACTCTCTCTTCGTTCTTCTTTCCTGCGCTGCTTCTATCTCCCTTCCTCTTTTCTCTCTTTCTTCTGTTTTCTCTCCTTTTCCTTATTCCCTACCCCACAACCGTAGCGACAACATAATGCATCGCCACTCATCACAGATCTAAACATAGAAATGAGGCCAAATTACAAATATTATAAATTTACAAACAACATCCAAAATGCAAAACGAAAAACAACATTTTCAATCAAAACTTGATTAAACTCAGATCTATTATAACGTGCATTTACTTCATTAGAATAAAGTACAACGCTCAAATTTAAGAAACCTATACAAAAATAAAAGAAAGAATACAAAGCAAATCTTCTGGAGACAAATCTGAAACAAAAAATTTCAAATCTGCTGTCGGTGTCGAAGTCGCACCAAAAAAACAGCGAAGAGGAAGAAGAAGAACAAACTTCTCCGTTATCATCCCAGGGGAGCGTTTCCCTAGCCTCAGTGAGAGTAACAACAACTCAATTGCTAAATGAATCGTATCAATACCATAATTAAATTTTGTAATTCTTGACAATTCAGGATTGATTAAGTATTCTCGACACAACCAATTGAACTTTGTAAGTTTATTTTCTGACATATTATTGTTGAATCGTATCGATACCATAATTAAATTTTTCATAGTTTTATTCAATGAACAAGTAGAATTAGTTTTCTTTAGCTAATAGTAATGTGGTGATTTTATTTAATTGGTGTAAAATTATAAAAAAAACTTAATAAAGAAATAATAATAATTAAAAAAAATCGCCATATACAATCATCGTCGTCTATGTAATACAATAGTCAAAGTAAATAAGAAAAAAAAAATAAAAAAAGATAGAACAAAAACATCTTTACTTAAGTCTCATCATCATCTAGCAGTCTTCTGCTTAATAACCCTCGTCCTCTCCTCAGTAGTCAAAGTCTTTTCCTCAACAATGAACTATCTACTCAACTGTAGTATCCATCTCTTCATATGCACCACGTTCTGCTTCAGCTTGATGAATGACATCGAGACTCTTGAGTTTGTAATGGTGCACTACAACGAGAGTTAACAAACAAATTTGTGGAGTGAGTAAACTTGGCCTCAATTGTTGCCATTAACCCTCTTGCCAAATGCTAAGTTTAGACGATCCAACAACTTCCTTCACCACACTAGCTGAGGCCTCACCAATTTGCATTTGCATTTAACTCTAAGATATTACTGAAAGCATACTTTTCAATATAAAAAACATGAGCAAAGAACGTAAGAAATTTATTTTGTTTGACTACCAAGTCCAAGTCCAAGTCCAAGTCCTATTTCTTTTTAATGATTCATATAACTTACATATGTCCTCTGGGAATGGCCATTAACCCAATCATCAGACCCTTATAGTGGGTGGCCTAGAAGAGTTCATCAGGATCCATAGATCACCAAGTCCCGTGATTTAATTTAAAAATACGAGAAATTAAAAAGATATTGAACAAGATAAAAGATGTGTATGTGGGTGAATACATGCATAAGTTCAATGCTACGTACCCCAAGAAAAGACTTGTGCCTTACTTATAGTAAGGATTACTCCGCCTCTAGTTGAAGCCTGATTAGCCTTGTTTTAGGTTGAGGTCTTCGATCTAGAAAGCCTCAACAATAAGACCAACCCGTGTTTCGTCCCTCAACCAAATAAGATTAATTAAAAAGTCATGTTAAAAACTCACATAACTTGCTGTCTTTTAATCTTGACCATTCAAAATAAAATCTAATGATCAAACTATAGTCCTCACTCTCAAAAAAAAAAAAAAAAAAAGACTCTCGATCACTAGATATATATAAAAGGATTTGCCATTTTGTTCAGCTGCCAGCAAAATTATTTTGTTTTTTCCCTCATTACCTTTCAGTACCTGCAACAAGCAAAAGTACTTTAAGATAAGCTACATCTATCCAAAGATTTGTTGATGTGGTCCACTTAGGTACATAACATATTGTTTCTATTCTTTAAATGTGTTTGAGTGGGTTATTGATCAGGCATGCAAGCATGGTAATATAAAACAGGTGTCAAGCGATAGCATATGTCCAAAGATTTTGCATGTGAGTAAGAATAGTAAATAAGAACCAAGAAGGACTTAAACCGGGTGCTATTATACAACCGGCAAGTCATCCTTGGCTCACATCCACTAATCTACTCTTCATGCAAATTACCTTTTGAACAATCAAATTGCATTGAATACCACTAATCATATCAACCTCTTTCATTTTCTCTCTTTTTTACCTCTGATTTTTTGCTTCCGCTATACATAATTAACTAGTTCACATATTTATAGACTACGTAGAGTATGCATTGATATCATAGTTAGCGAGGGATTGTAACGATTTTGGCTTGTGGGTATAGAACATATTAGACAGATCTGTGTCCTGTGCTAAAAGAGATAATTATATGAATGATATATGTCAAGAGTGAACACTCATCGAGAATTTGTTCAAAGTGTTATATACAAAGCGCGTTTGAAGCGTGTTATCCTAGCTAGGTTATTATCCCCTTTTATTTTTACCTTATCCTTTTAACGTAGTCTCTTATTATCCTTTCGTTTGTGATGTTTATGGTCACTGTTTTAAAACATGTGCTTTGACTCGATGAATAGTTGAATCTCGATTCTAGATTGTACCTTATAATTTACAACAGGTTAAAAATAGATTTATGCACTGGTAAAAAGTAAAAACTAATTAGAAAATTGAACTGGCTTTTAAAATCAACCTGTTCTCATGATGATAATGTAACCAGTATTTAACACGAGATATATATAAGGTTGATTTAATGATTAGAAAAAAAAAATGAAAGGAGAAGAAATCAAGGTGGGACAGATTTGGGATTCAAATCATCCTAATGGACATTTCTAAAAAAAACTGATAAAAAAAATAAAAAAAATATAACCATTTAACACTTCTTTTCCTTGTCCCATATGATAAGACACAGAAAAAGTATACTAGGAAAAAGTATACTAGGACTCTATATTTTCTGTGATTCAATATTATTGTAGCAGTAATAAACTAATAATAATTTATAATGACTATATTATCAGATATAAAAATCTACAGATTTTAATCAATTAAGTTGTTAATTAATCAAAATAGTTATTAGATTTTATATCCAATAACTAATAATCTTATCATATACCACCATGTCTCCAACTTAATTTGCTGAATACATACCACAGATACTATTTATTTTCATCCTTTACACACGGGTCCATTTATTTATGATAATGTTAAAAGAATTAATTACATAGTAGATTAATTTCAATTGGGTTGACCATAATCAAGGTATATTAATTTTTTATGTACAGAAGGAATATTTTAGCACTGTCATCGTCAAGAGATTATTTCCGTAACCAGGGGATGCTATAATGAGAACTTATTCCATAAAGCATCCAATCAATAACAATAAAGTTGAAAACACAGATCTGAAAATGTCCCTTGACGATCTGAAATATGCCAGTTATGCACTCAATTTATTGTTTACAGCTTATAAATGTATTTTTTGTTAATTAAAAAGATATGATTGAACATAGTAATAAATCTTAATCAGTGGGGGCTCGAATGCTAATTGACTATTGATTAAGATATAAATTTTCTCAGAGAAAAATATTCATTTTATGTGCATTAACGATCCCGACAAAAATTAATTATTACTCCAGGTAAGGATTAAATACTTCATATTAATATTATAATAATAAAAAATAACGATAAGCCAAATACAATTTTATAAGGTGACAAAATTTGAATGGAGACATATTTGTTGATAGTTGATACCCCATTGGTAAATAAGTGGCTTAATTCTTATTTCAATAACAAAGAAAGATTATGTGATTTTTAAATCAACGAAAGTAATAAATGAGATACAACGAGATAAATTAATTATGATGTTGTTTAGTGCATTTGGCTACAGGAAGAAAAAGAAGATTTTTAATGTAGAACTACGGGAGGGAAAGGGAAAGGAACGAGATATCTTTTGTTTAGTTTAGATGTCTTTTGTTTAGTTTAGTTAGGGGAAGAGATGAAATGAGAGGAAAATTTCATCTGATTTAAGGGAAAAGAAAGAAAAATAGTATTGGAGGTCGGAGCTAGATGCAAGGGAAGGAAAAAGTATTAATAATTTGTTTTTTTTAAAAAAAATTGGGAATAAAAAATAGTGTCAAAGAATTTACAATAATTAATCCAGTGATGGTAAAATATACTCAGATCCTATGGGTACATGTAAAAATGTCCACAAACAAATTAAGTAATTACTAGTAATATTAAAGTTGGGTACTGGTATATATCTACAAATTTATTACAAGTACTGTAATAGTTAACCCATCTCATCCCACACACACACACGTCCTCACCTGTCCACACGCGCACACACAACCACAAAATTATATTTCTTTTATGATTAATACTTTAAGTCACTAATGGCTAACAGTATGAGTGGAAAACATTAAATTTTTAATTAGAATTTTTGTTAAGTGATTAGAATATTAACTTTAACAATTATTATATTGAATGATTATTTTTATAATTTTATTTATTTATGTCTTAAGTTAGAACGAACTAATGTTATATTTGTTTATTTTTAATATTATGTGTCTATGTTTTTAATGTTATGTTTGAATTATTTAAGAATGAATTTTTAAACTTATATATAAATAAAATGCAAATCACGAATGTATGTATGAGTATATAGATATCCAGTAGGTATATGAGTGGCGAATAAAATTAATTACTACCCGTGTGGGTAAGGAAGGTACGAGTATTATTTTTATACGTGAGTATAAAAATAGGTACTATAAGATCCTACTCGTTATTGCCAACCCTACATCCTACTAGTTATTTGATTTGATTTGCAAGGAAAAATAAAGGAACATAGCAATAAAAAGGATTAGAGATCAAATAAAATCTCAAGCCAAGTTAGTCTACCCAGCACAAAAATTATAAATACTACGAGACTTTAATATGTATTAGTGACAAAATAGTTTTACTAATGTTAACGGTGACAAATTGATGAATCAGATCAATCCTAATTCATATCCTAATGAATTGGATCAAAATAATTCATTAATCCATTAAAAATTATTTAATGAATTGGATCCAATCCGATTCATTTGATAAAAAACCTATTCAATTTATCCATTAATACTTTTTTCATAAATGGATATCCATTCAATCCATATAAGAAAAATATATAATTTCAAACTTAATTTTTTTAGATTAAAAAATATATATTTAAAAAAATTCACAATAATTTCTAAAATAATAATAGCCCCAACATATGCTGATCGAGGTTCTTTTTTACTAACCTCGATAATGGCTAATTTTTGGTAGACATTGGTTATTATTTGGTCGACTTCGGCTGATGATGTTTTTTAGTTGATATTGACCAAGTTTTTTCGGTCGATGTCGGCCAAAAGTCAAGTAGGTTTTTTTTTGTTAATGTCAGTCAATGATTGTTTTTGGTGGGATCTTTTTGATGCACACCAACTAGGTTTTTACTGGCTATGTCGGTCGATGATGTTTTGTTGCCAAATTCAACCAAGACTTTTTTTTGGCTGATGACGATTAGTTTTTATGCTGACATTGGTCGTGAGTTTTTTGTTGTTGGTGTCAACTAGGACTTTTTTGGTCAACACCGCCTAAGGTTGTTTTTCAACTAACATCGGCTAAGGTTTTTCTTGGTAAACGTTAGTTGAGGCTATTTTTTCATCGACGTCTGTTAGGGTTTTTGGTCAATGCTAGCAAGGATGTTTTGGTTAGTGCCAGCTAGGATTTTTTTTACCAATGTTATTTTTTACTGATGTTGACTAGGGTTTTTCGATTGATAGTTAGTTGGAGCAAATTTTTGGGCAATGTTGGGTCGAGTTTCTTTGGACGATGTTGGTCGATGATGTTTTTTGGCCGACATCAACCGAAAAATAACCTCAATCGACGTTGATAGAAAAAAAACCTAGCTGATGACAACAACAAAAAGCCATGGTCAATATTGAACAAAAATCCTAGCCAACGTCGACTAAAAATAGACTAAGCTAATGTCGACCAAACCAATCCTAGCAAACATTGACCAAAAAAGATAGCCTAGGCATACATCAACCAAAAAGTCCTAGTTGATATTGACCAAAAAATAGTCTAAACTAATGTAGGCCTAAAAACATCAATAATCGATGTGGGCGAAAAAACAGCCCTGACCAAATTCGGTTGAAAAAATCCTAACCAACATTGTCTAAAAAATAGCATAAGCCGATATAAGTTAAAAAAACATCATCAACCATCTAGCCCAAAAAAACTCTGGACGACATTGTCCAAAAAATAGCTCTAATCAAAGTCGGCTGAAAAAACCCTAGTGCATCATCCAAAAATTAACATCAGTAAATGTTGGCTAAAAAACTTCATCACCAGATGTTGATGGAAGAAATTTTGGATGGCATAAGCTAAAAAATAGATCCGACCAAAGTCAACTATAAAAAACCCTAACCTGCATCATTCAAAAAGTAGCATCGATTGACATAGGTTGAAAAACATCACACTCAACATCAATCGAAAAAACTCTAATCAACATCGAAAAAAAAATTATTGACCAACGTCGGCTAAAAAACTCAAACTAGTATCTACTAAAAGAATAATCTTGAAGGATAATGACCAAAAAAAATCATGGTCGATGTTGGTCGAAAATTATCCACAAATTCTTTTATTATTAAGTTTGATCAATTTTAATTTATTAAGTATTGATTAGAAAATCCATTGGGTTTTAAAAAATGACGGATGAATCATTAACCATCCATAAAATTAAAGGGATGGATTTGGATCTATCTGGTTAATTTTATTTTATTTTTGTAATGGAAGGATTTATTGTAGATGAATTAGATGGATGGTGGATAAATAAATTCATTTCTCATCCCTAACTAATGCCCATTTTCATCATTAATATTACTATCATTAAAATTTCAGTGACAAATTTTTAAAAATACATGAAAATTAATTTGTCACTATTATTTTCTTTTTTTTAGTCAAGAATGTAGATGTTTGGTGGGTTACAAAAGAATAAACAATAAGTTCAAATTTGGTACAATATTAGTGTAGAAAATGTTACGCTGTGAATCAATTAAAAATAATTTTAAATATTATAAAATTTTAAAATAATTATTTAAAAAATAAAAAAAATCTTATACGTGACAGTTCATAATTAGGCTAGATTGTAAAAAAGTTTTATAATACAAACATATTCTAATTAAATTTAAAATAAAAAATAAATTCATATAGATCGTGAATTCTGATAAGTTTTATGAGAACTACAGTTTCTTATTGCTCCTAGGTAATTAGGACGTATTGTGATTGACAGATATTTGTCGCTATTAAACATCCATTAAAACTTTGTTCTGTCAAACTTTATAATTGTCCATCGTTAAATATCGATTTTTGATGAGTAAAAATAAAGACAAGAAATAAAAAAATTTATAACAATTCATTCATGTATCATCTTCAATTAATTAAACAAATCCTTTTAATGTTAATATTTATTAAAATTGTCTCGACAATTTTAGAAAGAGAAAACTGGATGAATTTATCCACTAGCAATATTATCATTCTTCCAACGAATGTCTCTTTCATTTTCTTATGCATTTTGTTCTCTGAAGAGATATCGTAATCAAGTGATTCACTCTTTAAGGTGCAAGAAAATGACAACTGAGATTTCGATTGGGTTGACTATGATCAAGTTCGTACCTATGTACAGCATGCAGGAATAATCTAATAGTGTCATCATAAAAAGATATACGTGCCTTATGTCGGACAGTGCTAATAATGGAAACTTATTCCATAGGATATCAGTATTTGTGGTGGACAAAATTTCTAAAGCAAAAATTCAAGCAAATTTCTTTAATTGTAGATCTGCATATATCTCTGCACGAATTCGAATGTTTTTAACAACGCTTATTTCTCTGATTAAAAAACGGGAATAGGATCTATATACTGCATGGAGTTTTTTTTATTTAATTTTTTTTCAGTACATTACACATTATTTAACAATCCTCCTCCCTTCCCCTCTCCCTTCCCACAAACTGGGCCTAAAATTTAAATTTCTGTTAATTAAATTTTTTTCATTTTTTATAGAGCAATTGAGAGACAGAAAGAAAGAAGAGGGAGAGAAAATCATGAGAAAGAAAAAGGAAAGATTGAGAAAAGAGAGACAAGAGAGGGAGGAGAGAGATAAATGTTATTTGTCACTCACTCTTAGAAAAAATACTTTCAACATTGCTACTTTAACATCAATTTTTTTAAAAATTAATGTTAACGTGATAATGTTAGTATCAGTTTTTTTTTTTGTTAACATCAATTTTTTTTTAAATTGTTATTAATGTAGGAATGTTAACATTGATTTTATAAAAAAAAATCGACATTAATCTATTTTTGTTAGCAACAATTTTTCAAAAGTTAATGTTAACCTCAAAAAATATGATATCGATTTTTAGAATGTTAATATATCTGTTAATAATGATTAATGATTTCTGGCAAACAAAATAAGTCTAGGAGCATTTTTTATAAACATTTACTCTTGTGTTTGGTTGCTCTGGCTCAATCATTATACTAAGTTTGATTGCATATCATTTTGGCTCAATAGTACGATCTAGTTCCAAATGTTCAAGGTATTCAACCTCAACAACTAGCCTATAAGTTCCATATATATCCAAAATAGTATAAAACCAGTCAAAAACCTTTCCCTAGATATCACATAATACTAAAAACTATTCCTAATAATAGCATGGTTAAAGAGGAATAAATAAATATTTCAATAGCCAATAAAACCATCATATAATATATACAACCTATTTTATCATAATTGAACTAGTCACTTGAAAAGAAAAGATTAATTTAGTTTTCTTTTTAATCTTTATGTCGATGTCCTATTTTGCCTTCTCCTTGACAATATTTGGCCTTTGTGTTATTTAGATACTCTTGAAAGTTGTAGTATTTATTTTCCTTCATGAATATCTTTTCTCTTTTAATGACATTTTTTTACATGGTACAGCTCCGCGATGTTTTGGGCCTTATGCGTAGAGGTGGGAACGTGCAATTGGAGGTTAGTTATTCTAAATTAATGGTGTATATTGACAGATAGATGTTAAGTTTCCTTTACCTTTATCTGATTTTCTAATAGTGCCATAAGGACTTCAAAGTTGGTTCAATCCCTATACAGATCTAATTCAACAATAATATAATTACTTGTCCTGTTGTTTAGTAGTGAGGATTGAGTTGTTATATTGGCCCTAACAGGCCTATACAGATAGATGTTGATTTATTTGGAATACTGATTGGACTTACACTTGGATTCCAAAAGATGTATTTTGTCCATATCTGCCCAAAGGTTGAAACCAATAATGATAAAAATCTGATGCAGTATTTGAGAAAAAAAAAATGGATGGATGCAAAATTTTGCACATTTTTAGTATAATGTCTTGTATATTTCTTATAGGACATGATTAGATTTGTGAGCAAAAGAATGAATCTTAGTGATGAACCCTAGTTCCCAACCCTTCTCCAACGCAAGTACAATACCAAGAACATGATGAAACTATACATTAATAGTGAATTTAGATGTTATGCAAATCTAGGGATCTCCCCCTCCGTTTCTTGAATTACAGCTTCTGTCGCTTCCCTCCCTAAATTTCTTCCTTAATTCACAAAGTAGTTGTTGAATCCTTTTTTTGAGAAGTCTGTCAATTTGCTAAACACTATCGTTCAACTTTTTCTCCTAACAATAGTAAAAGTGTTAAACCTTTTGATCTTGTTACTAATGTGTGGCGTCAGGTGTCAATTTTCAATATCTTTGGTGCAGAAAGGTTTGTTTTCTTTATTGATGACTACACTCAATAACATGGATTTTTCTCATGAAAGATAAGTATGGTGTTTTCCAACTGTTTTTCATTTTTCTCCGCATGATTTAAACACAATTTGACAGCAAAGTTAAATGATCATGTTTTGATAATGGGTGTGTGTTACGTTAGTTATATTAGTAATTAGTTAGTTAGGTTAGTTAGTCAAAGAAATACAAGGTTTTTATTTTTTGGTTACATACAAGGAGTTATGTTAGAAAGAAGAGGAATGGGCTTGCAATTGATTAGACCCAATAAGGGTGGGTTTTTGTTAGCTGACCAATAGCTGCCTATTAATAGGAAAAGGATTTGAGAAGAAGAGTTAGTCATTGGGGCTTTGTATAGCCTCAACCAATCTTCCCATTGGTTTGGTGGAAGGTTCACTCAGGTTATGGTTTCCTTGGGGGTAGATGCATAATCAAGGTGTTCATACCCTTTTTATATAACATTATCAAGAAAGCAAACTTATAGTACTTTTGGTCTGTTTACATGATATAATTATTGCATGTGATAATGAGTTAATGACCTTAAAAAATAAATTCTAAGGGAGAAGTTAGCTACTTAGTTTGAGAAGAATGATCTTCCGAAGCTAAGGCACATTCTTGGGATAGAAGTTGCCTACTCTAAGTAAGGTATCTTTAATTCTCAAAGGAAATATGTGCTTGATCTCCTTAAATAGATTGGTAAGTTGGGTTGTAAGATGTGCTTGACCATGAGGGCCCTAAACCCCAACTAAAATACTCCTAAAGAAAGACACATCAAATAAATCTCCTTCGATTCTACCATATCTTGGAGGGGGAAACTCCAATACATGAAGTCTAGTGTTAAAACCATGAGGAAAGATTTCCAAGCCAATCAACTATTTGGTTCCATTTCCTATAACCATGGTCACATGCACACACCAATTATGTGCATTCTAAGAAGTTGGTTTGTCCTAAGATTGATATGTTGTTAGTTGTGTGTTTACATGAGAATACACACCATTTGCATGAAGTAGTAGTATAAATGTTAACATATAATTGTTGTCTGCATCTTTTCCTTGACTCTTTCCTTTTCTGTATTGAGATTATTGTTTCATTACTTTAAGTATTTCTTTTATTTGATAGTTATTATTCAATAATAATTTGAATATAATATTTTGTACTGATTGGAATGATTCTGTTTTCATTTTACAGGTTTGGATTAATTTACAAAACAGATAAAATATTTTAAAAATAGAAAAACAACATCGGTTCTGGAAGGTGTAAGGTGCATAACAATATCGATTTTAATGTTGCTTTTGTATTATTTTATATATTTCTTCCTATATAACATTGGTTTTCATAAAAATCAATATTGAATCATGTATTTTAATATCATTTTTTTCATAATCGTTCTTAACATGGATACTTTTAACGTCGATAGTTTTAATATCAGTTCAAAATCGATGTTGAATGTCCAAAATAATCGATATTAAAAATATTTTTTCTAATAGCATGTACAACTCACGATATATATACTAAAGGTTTCGTTTCTGTTAGAAATGTTATACTTATATGATGGAGGTTGTCTCAATGTAAATTGACAAAATGGCTAGTAAATGACAATTAATTCCTTTACAGTGATAGATTCTTTAATTAAAACCCAAGTGAACCATGATTTCTGATTTTTTTGTCCACAGTTTGCGTTCTCTATGCTCGTATAAAATTAATTTGGTGAAAAAGGCATAGATTTGCAAATTTGGCTTTACATTCATTTACTCTATTTTTTTTCCCTCTCAAATCATACAGCACATCCCACGTTCATGTTGCAAATTCGACAAATGTGAAGCACGCAAAAGACACAATGGACGTCATGCATTCAGGCTCTTTCTAAGTTAGATAGTCCTCAAATTAAGCATAATTCCTAAGATTTTAAAAATTCTTCGATATCATGACTTTACAAAATGATTTTAGAATATGTTTGGAAGAACTTATTTACAACTTATTTGGAGTACCCTAATGATATAAGCACTCGTGTGTATATTTCAAATAGCGTCAGAAAATAGTTTATATATTTCAGCTTATTACACAGTAAGTTCCATAGGATAGCTTATAAAAATAGTTTAAAATTTTACAAAAATTATTTAACCTTATTTATTTTTCAATTATAAGATAACAATGTAAGTGCTTGAATAATATAAGTACGTATTCAATAAATTCCTAATTTAATTAGTTGTCTGAACGAGTTCAGCCTTTTTTGAGGAAATCAAAAATGAAAAAATAAATGACTTTTTGCAAAGATAGGGATTTTAGGAACTAAAAATCCAAAGTATCTAAACCATACAATTTTGAAGAATAACTTGAGGGTTCACTCCCCTGGTAGCTTTTATATATAGCAGATGCCAACAAGTCATCCTAGACTCAAATGTACTCTCTTTACCTCTTTAACAAGGACCGATCCATAAATCTTATAAGAGGAGGATTAGATTTTTTTTTTCCTTTATAATTATTTAAATATCTAGTTTTTAATAAAAAAATATTATTTTTACACATTGAAACTAATTTTTATATTGATTGATAATAACCTTAATTGTTATAATAACAATAAACATATAACTAGTTTTACATTAATTATCACTTTAATCATTACAATAAAATAACAAACACAACTAATTTTACACAACTTATACTAATTAATATTAACTATTATTATAGTAACAACCTACAAAATTAATTTTATATAAACTCATCCCTGCTCTTCATGCAAGACATTTGAGAAAACAACATTCATCTTCACTTGCTCGATCTCTTCTAAACTCACACCAAATTTTATGCTCTTCTGCTTACTTACTTGTTTGTATCTCTATACACAGAAGGTCAACGACTAGAAATTGGCCCCAATTAACTGTGAAGAATGAATAAAAAAATGTATTTTGCTACGTGTAGGTTTAAGAATTAGCAAGGAACAAGCAAGTGTTCACTAGGTTCATTATCTTCATAAATCTGTTTGTTCATTGATTGACTACTGTTGTAGTGGGAACAGACTATAAAGAGGGAAGGCACGAGAAAGGGATTAGCAGTGGTTACCCACGTTTCTGCTGTGATGACATTGTCAATGAGAATTTGTTCTAAAAGATAGTATGTTTAGTTTTTGGTTATGGTAGAGTTTAACATATATACTTTTAAGTATACTAACTATTTCTTTCTTTACATATTTAGAAGTTCATGCTAATACAAAACAAAACACACTAGTACTCTTAGGTCATATTTGATTCCACCTCTAAAAGCTTCAAATGTCAAGTCAATGAAATTAGATCCATGGATTAGCTAGAAAAGACATGCATCATATCCATGGATTCAAGATTTGCAGTAGAATTCTAATGTTTTCATATAAGAATTTTCAGACTTTTTTTCTTACATCTTTCGCATTTTTTTTTTCTTCTCTTCTTCTTTAATCTCTGTTGTGCCTATTTGTATGTCCACAGCATCATACACTTCAAAATTGAAAGTCTAGTGGGATGATGTGCTGACCAAGTTCCTAAACAAATACTTCCAAGGTCAAAGATTAACAAAGGAAAGACTACTATATCCTCTTCCCAACAAACATATGATGAAAGTCTTAGGGAAGCTTGTCATCACTCTTTTTCTTGGCAACATGAGCAGTGATGCATATGATAGAGATTCCTCATTCCTAGATATCCTTATGCAATTGTCAATTACACTCTGTCAGTCTAAAGTTATGATGAAGATTCCCTAACTGCCACATATCCTTACTTCAAGCCTTCTCAGGAAATTTTCTTTGTATTGTCATGTAAAATTCAATGAATTGTGTGGTTCCCAATTGCCTTTGGGAAATTCCGATTCAGTGATCAGCTATACGATATCTATATATATATATATATATATATATATATATATATATAATGTGTCATGTTTTCTGAATGCAATGTATGATTCTGTACGTAATAGAGTAGCTGGTACTCTTAGTATATATAATATTCTCCTTGAAAACGATATAAATATTGCATGGATTTTGCGTGAATTTGGAATACAGTTGAATTTCTTTTACCATCTTGAAGTCTCACTACTAAATTAATTTGTTCATGTGCATTCAGAATCAATCTCGACATTTCAAAGTGTTAGTCTCTCTTTTATATATGAAAGAAGAAAGTCAAACTAAAAAGGTTATATAAGTATAAAGTTATTTAACATGATTTTTTTTTGTAATGACAGGATAGTTAGACAGCATTTTCTGTGTACAATAAGGGGGGCAAGAGGGATATGCAATTGTTTACACTTTCACCTTTGAACCACTGATAGAATAATTTTCTATAAATGATGTAATTTGAACTGAACTAATATATATAATTTTCTAGCTGCTAAAGTGTAACTAATCATTAATAATATTTCACTTATTGTCTTTTAATTAGTACTGGATCCATCACATCGGGTTAAAGGTCCAAAACTGAATAGTAAATCCAGAAACTTGCAAACAATATTATTGCAGTCCATATGCTTCCCTCCTATATTTGCCTCACCATTATGTTCCAGAAAATGGCTTTCTTGGCAGCCAATTATTGGTTTTGGGATGAAATCGGTATCATCACCAATAATAGATCTAAAAAATTTCTTTAATAGAAGTAAAGAAATAGTCTATAATATTTTCATTAACAGTTAACTTTTTACAAAATATACAATGATATGATAAAAATCATAATACCTAAGTTTCTACAAATTTAGAAGAATAAATAAAATAAAATAAATATTAATTTATTTTCTCTTATTTTTTATGGAAACAAAAATAATAATTATTTAAAATATCTTAGTAAAAAAATTTACGGACTATAGGTCTCATAATTGACGACTATGACGAGGTGCAACCGTCCCAGTAAAAAATTAAAGACTAATTTCTTAAAATACTAAAATTTATTTAAGAGGTTCACATCCTTAGCAATATTATTTGATATACATAGCTCTTGAAATCAACCGAACAGTAAATCCAGAGAGATATAGACAGGCGTTGAATAATGAATGCATGTAAGAATTAAGGGGTGTATATGTAATTAAAACTTTAAACATTTAATAACTTCATCAACTAAATTGTTCTTTTTCTATTAAACTTTTATTTTGCAAATAACATTTGCATTTTTTTCTTGCATAAGTTACAGGAAAATTTGCAAACATATTTACATAATTAAATTATGAGTTCAGTCATAGTTCTCCAATTTATCGAAAAGGGAAATCCTGCAAACGATATTTACTTTCCACTTTTGCATCTTATAATTCCTTTCCTATCCAGATTATCAACAAATAAATCGGTTGATCTAGTTGTTAGCAATTAAAGGCATGCCTGAGTTTCGGTTGAAGTTGTAGTAGTGCGCGTTCGAAAATCATCTAATGGATCAACGCAAAAGATCCGTAGGCAAACGTAATTCAAGGAGCCGTAAACGTTTTAATCTAACATGCTTTAAATTTCAGCAACCGATTCAATTATCCACGTCGGTTAGGGCTGTGGGCTGTGAATAAAATTTTATGTGATGTTGAAAAAGGACTAATTCAATTTGTTGTGAAAACAGTACTTTCGATTGGTGGTTTTAAGATAAGTATATTTTGGTTGAATATATATATATATATATATATATATATATATATATATATATATATATATATATATATATATATATATATATATATATATATATATATATATATATATATAGTAAGAATTGGAAGTAATTCAATTACATGAACAAATCAGTATTTGATTACCATTTTGAAAGAAAGTTTACTATATGTATAATGTTTATTTCGATAGAACAATCGAAAAAAGTTTGATGGAGGTATAATGTTCATTTTGATTGAACAATTGAAAAGAAGTTTGTGGAGGTGTAATGCTTGTTTCAATAGACATTAGAAATATGAAAGTTGATAAAGAGAAAGAAATTTCTACGAAGTATACTTCTTATTTCGATACACAATCGAAATGTGAAAGTTGATAAAGAAATTTTTTTGATGAAACATTTAAAAAGTTTTTAAGTGTTTAGTGATTTTGATTTGTGAAAAGAGTTTCGGAAAACAAATCATTCAAAGACACAAACAAAAATTTATTGAATACACATGGCTTTTGATTGTGTATTTGAAGATGGTTATCAGTAAATTTTTGACACAAGAAACGAAGTCAGTTATCAATGAATTTTTTACAATAGAATCGAAGAAGACAGTTATCAACGGTTTTTTAACTGATGGAACAAAGACAATTGCAAACATCTTAGATAGTCTATTTAAATAAATTGTACACGTATATAAATCTTGTAACTTTTGTTGAGTCAAAAAACTATAAATTAGGCATGCTAATAGCCATTATATCCTAGGGAGAACATTTTCACAAGTTTCGTTTACATCATCACGTCGCACGTGAAAATGTTACCTGTTCTAGGAACAACATATATATTTAAACCCATATTTTGACGCAATTTATCTTTCATGTCATTCATTTTTTTTATCAATTTACTTTATTGCATTTTCCTCTTCTACGTTTATTCTCCAAACTTTACATTATTTCAAATCTTCATTCGTTCTCCAAACTCTTACTCATTTTTTTTTATTTCATACTACATTTCAATTACACAAACAATTATACTTTTAGTACTTTTGCGCAATTTTTCTAATTGTGAACGTAATTGAAGAATTTTTGTTTCAATTTTATCAATGATATATCTTACTTCAGAAGATATTTGCTTCACATAGTTTTCTGATTGTCAAAGAATTTTTGTTTTGATTTCATCAACAACATATGTTTATTTCTAAAGATATTTGTATTACATAGTCTTCTAATTGTGAACATAATCAAATATTTTTCTTCTAAACGACTATATCTTTACTTGTGAAGATATTTTAACTTTGCATAACATTCTGAATGCATTTTTACTTATTCAAGTTATTTTCTAAATTAATCTCATAGTTTTTTTAGTTGAAAGTTAAAACATTGCTAGTTCAACAAAAAAAACTCAATTGCTATTTTGTCCCACTAAATAAAAGAAGTCATTTGTGATTGATTAGAATCAAGAGTAGAAGATCAATATATATATTTATTTTCAATAACTCAAACGAAATAATTTTCATCATAAACATATCTCAAACTAATTTAATGACCAAAATTATCTTTTTTTATAATTACTATGATAATGATGTTAAGCAAGGTTATTAAACTAAGAGTTTACGCAGACTCGTGAGAGTTTCATAAACTCGATTCTAGGACTCAACTTGTACACTCATAATAGTTCATTTCATATAAAAATAATAACAAAATATATATAAATAACATATCAATTAAACATTTCAATAATATAATAAAACAAAATAGTAAATCATATATTTTACAATACTTAAATCAAATTTAGTAATGCATCACTACTAGATAATAACTTGCAAATGTAATCGTAGTTGTAGAGTATTTTCGTCAAGGGTTTGATGTTATTAGAGGTGAAAATTTTTCGATTTAGGAACAACACATTAAATGAAGGTATGTTGAACACTAAAAAAACAGAAAATAATCCAAAATGATTTACGTTTTGGTCTAATTTTTTTAACTTGTTAACTCGTTTACTCGATGATAAACTCGAGAGTTTATAGAGTTTACTTAGAGTTTATCGAGTCTACCTAAAGTCTATTAAAAAGAAAGTTTACACACGAGTTAACTCAGGGAGCGTAAATGGACTCGTAAACTCATAAAAGTTAACTAGTTAACTTGAGAGTTTAATAATGATGACGTTTCAAACACGGATTGTGACAGCACTAAATAATTCTGTAGAACAAATAATCATTGACTTTGAAAATTATACATTGATTGCACATCGCTTATCAATAAAAAATTATGGTACGTTTAAACATATACATGGACGTCAATTATAAGGACAAGTTGACGTCTTTGTGGTCATTTTCTACCAAGTCCTAATTTATATTGTCAACTATTCTTGATTACGTTGATGTACTTTAACTATTTATTAAGTCCAAACTCCTTACAATTAATGGTCACATCAACCATGAATCTTATATTAAGGATTATTTTTCTTAAAAGGTATATTGAAGTCTAACTTAATTTTAAAAACTAGCATATAGAATTAAAGTTATTTCTCACTTATATACTTTATCTTGGATTTATCTATACTCAATGTGAAACTTGATTTTTTTTCAGTACACCCCTCATATCCAACACTTTTGGGCTTGGTACATGAATAACATGGTGAGTGACCTTTTGAATAGATTTAGAATAAACTTTAATATCATCTTAGAATATGGATTGGGGTCTAACTCAACCACAAAAACTAGTTCACAGGTTAGGTTGTCCCCCACTTATATATTCTAAGCATTATCTCTAGCTGATGTGAGATTTGAGTTTTTTTCCAATATATTCTATCACGCTCAACACTTTTGGGCTTGGTGCATGCATAACATGATGTGTTGCCTGTTTTAATAGATCAAAGATAGACTTTGATTACCATCTTAGAATGTGAGTTTAGATCTAACTCAACCCCAAATCTAGCTTATAAAATGAGGATTATTTTTTACTTATATACTCTATCTTGACATTATCTTGTGTCAATGTAGGACTTGGATTTTTCCCAACATATCCCCTCACACCCAACACTTTTGGGCTTGGTTCATGCATAACATGATGGGTGACTCATTTTAATGGATCTAGAATAGACTCTGATATCATCTTATAATGTAGGTTTTGGCCTAACTCAACCCCAAAAGTTAACTCATAGGGTGAGGGTTGTCCCCCACTTATATATTTCATCTTGGCCTTATCTCTAGCCAATATGTATGACTTGGGGATTTCCTAATACATCCCTCAAGCCCAACACTTTTGGACTTGGTGCATAGATAATATGGTGCCTTTAATGGATCTAGGATAGATTTTGATACCATCTTAAAATGTGAGTTTGGACCTAACTCAATCTCAAAAGTTAGCTTACAAGGTAAGGATTGTTCTTCATTTATATACTTTATCTTAGCATTATCTCTAGTTGATGTGGAATTGAAATTTTTTTCGATACACCCTCTCACGCCCACACTTTTGGGCTTGATGTATAGATGACATGATGGATAACCTACTTTAATGTATCTAGAATAACCTGTGATACCATCTTAAAATGTGAGTTTGAGTCTAACTTACCACAAAACCTAGCTCTCGGGGTGATTGTTGTCCCCTACTTATGTATTTCATCTTAGTCTTATCTCTTATTGATATGAGATTTGGGTTTTTTTCAAAAAATTATTGATTACAATATGTTTGCTTATAAGTTTTTATTTATTTATTTTATAAACTTATAAGTTTATATGAAGTTTAATCAAATTATTTATTCAAGTATGTCCATATGAATGATTTTTAGGTCCTTAAATCATGTGGATGTATTGATTTTGTTTGCATTTCTAGTGAGTTTTTCACGAGTAAGATAATGTAAATACTGTTGTCAGTTATCACAAGGAAAGATATCTATTCTAATTTTTTAATTAACTAGAAAAGATGAAAAATATCATTATTAATCAATGTAATAATATATACAAGGTGTACATCAACTCATTGCAAATTAAGATTCACACAGACACTAATATATACAGGGGTGGTTTGGTTGAAGAGAGAGAAAAATAATTGTTCAAGAAGAAATTTTTAAGAAATAATGTGGATTTCACATTTTTTTTCTTTTTATTTTAATTCAAATAATTTAAAAAAAAAATCATTCTTTTTTCATCTACTCAACCAAACACACTTTAAAATCTAGACACTTTAAAATATAGACAATACCTTTTCAAACATTAATTGTCTAGTTTATCATGATATTGTTCCACTAGATCATGAACTCTTCTAAACGTTTCAATGGTATATGGATTCTTCAACATTTTTACCCCTAAATCTAGGTATTAGTTTTTATTTATATACATATCATAGATTAAACTTAGAGATGGATCTATGAATCTTTCTTCCCTGACTAATTTAAATAATATAGCACATGATAAGTAAATTAAAATATAAAAAAAACACAAAAAATTAAAATTAAGCATGAAGTCTTTTATATACAACAAGCATTTTTTTTTTCAGTTTATAAACTAGCCAGTATAAGTATTATAATATACAATTGGTTACCTTTCTTGATGTTGTTTAACATAGAGTGTCCTCCAAAAAACAAGGGTTTATAGAGCTTTCACAAGAGAAGAAGAGAGATAAGTATAGCCAAAAACAACTTGCCGGGATTATATATACAACTATATATTGAACCTAGTGCATGCATTCGGGCAAGTCATTCTTGGCTGCAAATCACTCCCTACCTGCTCCTTGCAAACACTATAAAATCAGCAAATGCAGAGAGATGGTTAAGGCATGGAAGTCCACATTTCTGTATGAACTTATTAATATTAGTGTCCAATAAATTGTGGTTCATAAGGAAGACTTACTTGTGAGCTTATATAGAGAGGAATGGTTAACTTAGGGAAATATAATGGGAATGATTATTCCAATTGAGTGGCAATATATTTTATATATCCTCTTATGTGTTTTCCTAGTTAAGTAGCTAACTTTCCATAAGTGTTTGCATGCAAGCAATAGAAACTCGACACATACAGAATAAATCCTTTTAATTATGGGCGGTTGATACGACTTTGATAGCTCACAATATATAGAATAAAGCTGACCGCAAATTGATTTGTTTTTATATGTATTAAATTAAAATTGGAATAAAATCTTAATATGCCTCGGAGAGAATGTAAAAGGGTATAGTGGAATTAAATGCTTTAACTGGTTGTTTTAAAGTTAAATAAAATTGATTAAAAAAATTAAATTATTAAATATAATTAAAATACATTTTTTAGGAGACATATTTATTAATTTTAATCATACATTTTAAGTTTAAAAGTGAATTGATTATGAAAGTTATCCAGACTCACTCCCAATTTACCTACACCCGACATTTGGCTATGACAGGCAGATGAGAAATGATGATAGTCAAAGCATGCCATATTCTTAGAAAGTAGTTTCAACTTTAGATGGATGTAATTGACATAACTGATCATAACCATAATAAGCATCGTTTTAATGTTCAGTCTACAATCACAATTGAAGCGGCGTTTTTTGTGAATTTATGGCTCTACGGCACATTTTTATTCTCATGTTTTATTCTTAGTTTTTTGAGAAAGGGTGAAAGGAGGTGTGTTCGAATTCCTTAACTACTTTTTTAACAAATGTAATACTATAATTTTTATAATGCATGATTAAATGGTTTTAATTAGATTGTACGAGTAATTAAATTCAATTTAAGTTCTTGAATTAATTAATTAATTAATAAATTTAGTGATTTGCTTTTATGTGTATGTATAGTTAGTGAGTTTGTAATATTTTGGGCATAAAATGATGAATTTTAGTTTATGTTTAGAGAGGTGCAGATTTAGGTGTGAAAAGAAAAATTACAAGTTATAAACTCTCTTTCAATCCTCAAAAATCTACAATAATAAATACAAACTTTTCTTTTACTTTCTTCTTTCTCTCCAAAAAATTCATTCTTTGAAAATTTGAGAACTTGATTGTCTTATTTAAAGGAAGTTTTTTTTTTCCTTTTTTAGTGTTCATTAACTGTCCCTCTGAGTGGTAAGCACCTTTTTTCCCTCCTTTTATATCATTTTCATTTTTTTCCTAAGGCACACATGGGGTTCCATGAGAAAGACTTTGTTTTTGGATTTGAATTTGACTTTTGGGTTGGTTTTGGGATAGATAATGCCCTTAGTGTGAATTGCTGGTGAAGTTGAAGAAAGTTTTCTCCTTAAGTTTGATGACAAATCAATTTACATGTAAATTTTAAAAAATCGTCACTAAAATTTTACTAACGCTCGTATTAGTGGAGAATATTACACATTCGTCACTAGTAAATTATTTTCTTGTAGAGTTTCGACCCAAAGTTTTCTCTTTTCTTTTTTTTTTCATTTCAAAGAAAGTTCTTCGGGTTTGATAGGTAAGAAAAATTTTATTCTTTTTCTATGCTTAGATTGTTGAGGATTGATTTCATTGTTGCTAGAAAATGAATTATGTTATTTAAAAATGAAAATTTAAGTATTTGAAGTTGAGTTTTGAAATTAGGGAAAATGCTATTCATTCAGACGTACAACTAGCTAGAGCAGGAAATGCCTAAAGATATATTGCTGTGTGTGCAGAGTATGTTTCATTTGGGCTACGCAACGGCAAGTTCAACATATAATGGTATACATACTACTCTTTTTTTTATGACTTTAACAAGTAATCTAAACTCGATCAATATCAGAAAATTTACAACTTACATATGCACACTTCAACCAACTAAATTAATTAAACCCCTAATTATTAAACTTTCTTTGTAGTAGAATGCATGAAATTAATTTATACATATATGAGAAGACGTTTAATGAGCGTCTTCATTTTTTCTTTCTTCCTCAAGAGTCAAAATGCTATGAAAACCTATTGTGGCTATTGTTATTGATATTATTGGGCCACTCATTATAAAACCATTATTGGGTCATGGACAAATTTTATGTTCAAGATGTCTAATCTTCAATCCTGCAAATTTTTCAGGTTTTTTGCAATATATAACTTAGGGCCATAAAAGAAGCACAACCCACAGTCTAAAGATAAGACCGGATCAATCCCACCTTTACTACCACAAGTTTCTCTCCCAACCTTTTCATTCCAAATACGAACACAATCTTACCCCCTTCTAATTATATGTTATCCACAATCATATGGGAGAATAAAAGAGCGCTGATTCAACAAAACATATGTATAAATAATGAAGGGTTCTATTAATTTTATTGTTCAAATTTAGTTTAAAATTATAAACAGTTTATTGTCAATGTTGATGTTGAGATATGAAGTAATGACTCATAATTTTTTTTATTGGTAAAAATCAAAGTATTAGAAAATTTACAGCTAGTTACGGACACTGCTCAATCAACGGATGATTAATTACTCACTCATAATTGAGAATATATACTGGACGAATGATGATGCTGCAACAATGCAAAAGGATTGATAAAGGGTCCTCAGAGAGCATCACAGGAGAAGAAGAAAGCGAAATGTAGCCAAGAGAAACTTGCCGGCACAGAAGTAAATCAATCAAACAGAACTAACTATTCAATATTGAACTAATTAGTGCCTGTGCCGGCAAATCACCCTTGGCTGCACTCCACTTTCTGCCTCTTGGTGTGAGCTTAGAAGAGAAAATTATATTCATTACATGTGCCAATGCACTATCTAATATTGAAGATTAGTGAGCATGCTGCACCAAATTTTTCAAGTGCAAAACCATTCAACATCATCTATTATTATATAGCCAGGGAAGAGAGACACATCAGTGTCTCATATACCAATAAGCATATTCTCTTGCAAGTTGCAACTGTACGTCCTCACACTCTTCACTATGACTCTCAGAAAGGGACGGTGGTGGGTTGCTAGTAGCCACATAAGGAAAGTGCCACGCGTTTTGCTTTGAGGCTGCACACGTTCGCTTATTCATTTTATAATGAACACCAGGTACTAGTTTCATCATGAACCATATAAATTTAGATCTGCAGAAATAGCAACTTGTTACGCAACATTATAGAAATAACAACTTGTTACTTCACAATTTTATCTCAAAAACGGTTGTATAAATTTTATATAATTATAAAATGATAGATTAATCTAAAATTATTTGGTATTCTTTGTAAGAATATCTTAGTAAAACTATTTTACTAAATAAGGATATAAAGTCAAAATAAGGGTCTTTACCATGGAATTCTTCTCTGCAGATTTGAAGGGTACTATAGAGTGGTATGTTTCTCATATTGTCTGGAAGTCATTACTACATAATATATATAATCTTTAGTAATATTTTTTTCTTACTCAATAAAAGTGTTGCTAAAATATTTTGATAATATTTAAAAAATATTATCAAATATAAATAAATATTATTAATATATTTATATCAAATATAAATAAATGTTATTAATATGTTTTGTGATATTTTATCATATTTAAGGATATTTTTTAAATGTTACCAAAAAAATTTAACATCTTTATTAAGTGTTGGATAAAAATATATTGCTAACAATCACGTATATGGTAGTGAGTTATCAGGTTGATGAATGAACTTGTCTCGATCTCCTTTCCTCCACTATAATAATATGATTATGATGATTCATCAAATTTTGAATGTTCCAAGTTGGAGTTTCACTTTTGGCACACATTTAGAGAAGCTAACCAATGTGTTGATCACTTAGCCAGAATGGGAGTAGCTTCTGATAATGCTCTAGTCCAGCTCTCTGATGCCCCGCTTTCATGAGCCATCTACTCTTTAGTGACACCTCCAACGCTATATATGTTCCATCTTTTCCAGCTTTCCTTTTGTTTCTTTTGCTTTCTCTTCTCTTATGTAACAAAAAAAGAAAAGTAAGGGAATTTTAGTAAATTTAAATTTAGTTTAACTAAAACCTGAGAACAGTAACCTAGATTAAGAGTAGATGGAAATGGTTTGGGTTTCTAAAATCTTATCTTTTGAGTTTCGCGGACACAAGCATAAAAATACAAATAGAAAAATTAAAAGAAAAAATCAGAACGAAGGGAAATGGTAATGGTAGCTACAAGGTTTGTTAAGATAAATATCTTGACAAGTATTTACAGGAAAAAAAATTAGAATAAAAAATAAACAAAATTTTTCTATAAGTTAAAATTAGCTTATGAATAAGTTTAAAACATATTTTGAGAAACTATGAGATAACTTCTATAAATTAATTTTATCTTACAAAGAATTTTTCATTTTTTTATTTTCTTTTCCTATAATTTTTTCTAGAAAAATTATCCCAACATGTCCTAAAGTTACAAAGATTTGTTTAGAGTGTAAATGGAAAAATGAAAATTAGATTTAGTTACTTTTTTTTCTTTTATTTGGCTAAAATGAAATTTCTATCCATTAGTTGTATTTTAAGTTTCAGTTTAGTTCTTTAAATTTAAAAAGATTAACTTTAGTTCATTAGAATGAATTTGAGAACCATGAATTATGGCAAATGAGGAGAAAAGGGTGAGGAAATCAAAAGGTCTCAAAAAATTATGTGGTTTGGGAGACATGAAATAGGATTAACATTGATAGGAAGAGGATTATGGTCCAATAACCTGATAGTGAAAGGCCAGAACGAAGGATCGCACCACCCAAGCACCTAAAGGATTTTGTTAACTAATTCTATTAGAAAGTTGCTGAATTGGCAAGATATCATTTGCTAGGATAGAATTTGTCTGCTGCTCGTCTAATTGTTAGCTACCTTTTGTTATTGCCGTATCCAAATTCTATTAGTACCATTTTCGAATTCTGCAACATCCTTGTATGATGCTTATATATAGATGCTAGCTTGTATTGAGGATGGGGAGAAATAATACAATTCCCTTCTC
Source organism: Glycine max (assembly GCF_000004515.6). Taxonomy (NCBI): domain Eukaryota; kingdom Viridiplantae; phylum Streptophyta; class Magnoliopsida; order Fabales; family Fabaceae; genus Glycine; species Glycine max. The sequence goes on along the minus strand of NC_038251.2, from coordinate 14,158,784 downwards.
TTTCTTTATTTTCTTGGGAGGTCCTTAGTTCTCGAATTCTAAGAATCTTACCTGTGCTCCTAACATATTTAGTGTTTTCATGACTAAATCCACTCGTTCCAAATCGAATATGGATCGAATTGAGGATGCTATCACCAAGCTCACCTCCAATCAGCTAGCCCTTATTGTAACTTAAAACAATATATCCACCAAGCTTGATGAGTTTCTACAGAAGATGGCCCTTCTCGAGGCCAACCCCCTCTTTCCATCTTCTTCTTTTGCACTGCATCTCCATCTCTGAATCCGCAACATATGAAGCTGGAGGTGTTGCGTTTTGATGGGTCAGACCCCTTGGGTTGAATCTTTAAGATCACTCGGTTCTTTGAATATCATTCAACCCTGGACAACGAGAAACTCACCATTGCCTTCTTCTATATGGAGGGTCTAGCCTTAGCCTGGTTATTCCAATGAATGACTCGCAACGGTCAGATCTCCTCATGGTCAGGTCTACTTCAGGCCTTGGAGGCCCGCTTTGCCCCATCCAATATGAAGACCCCACCGGTACCCTGTTCGAATTGACCCAGAAAAGCTCATTCAACAAATACTTCTCGCAGTTTGAGACCCTGGCCAACTGTATTATTGGCCTTCCGACCCCGTTCTTACTAAGCTGCTTCGTCTCTGATCTAGCTCCAAATATTTGTTGCAAAGTGCAGGCACTACAACCACTAACACTGGTCCAGGCGGTGGCTCTGGAAAGACTTTTGGAGGAGAAGTTTAACGACCATCGTCACTCACTTCGCGGCAAGCCCAACTCCCATTTTGCCCTAGTACCACATTATCCCATTACTTCCACTCCGTCACCTTTACTCCTTTTATTACCTTCTTCTACAAAACCACCTCCACTACCACTTAAATGCCTATCCTCGAAGCAGATGGTCATCAGCCGAGAGAAGAGGCTCTATTTCAATTGTGATGAGAAGTACCAGCGAGGTCACAATACTAGAATGCAAAAGAAGATATGAACATACTGTAATCCATGTTTTCTACAAAGTGAAACCCACAGATGTACAACATCAATCATCGGAGAGTTACAAAAACGCATTTGCTGAACATGAAAGAAAGTATGAGAATAAAACCAAGATGCAAATTTGGAGAGATGCTTTGAATAAATCTGCTTAAATATCAGGAATTGCATCATTAAATTTCGGTAAGCTCTTTTTTTCACATAAATATTCACTATATTTTGTAGCTGTTATATGTTATACTCATATTGTCACAACATGGTTTCTTAAATTGCAATTTTTTTAAAATTGTTTTCAGCAAAATATATTCTTATTAATTATTACTTTTGCATACTATAATTTTAGCCAACACCACTGTGCTAGAATTTTTATGGGATCAACCATACTTTGTTGGTCCATTGATTTTAGTGGTTAAAGTGCAACCAAGTAGTACATTTAAATATATCTCAATTTCTAAATGTTATTTCTAAAGACTATATATCAAAAAAGCCCCTTTGTTTATTTTTTTAGTACTTGACCTATTATGGAATCCACACTAAGTAGCTAGGAAGGAAAAAATCAAGTGACTATGGATCGCAACAAACTTTCAAATAAGTGAGTTAATATTGACAGACATTGATTCTAACACGCCGTCTCTGTTTGTGTGTGGGTGTATTGTATATAAATGATGCTGATCTGACAAAGTTGGTTAAACCCCTGGTTAACTCAAAAGGGCTTGTTGGAATTGATGAAAAAATTGCATATGTAGAATCATGGATACGCAAAGAGCCAAAAGACACCCGTATAATTGGAATTTGGGATATGGGTGGTATTGGGAAGACGATCCTTGCACAAGAAATATTTAACAAACTGTGGTCTGAATATGAAGGTTCTTACTTTTTCCTCAATGAAAGAGAAGAATCAAGGAGAGTTGGAATAAAATCTTTGAAGAAAGAAATTTTTTGTGAACTATTAGGGAATGTGGTGAAAATTAACACAACAAATTCGTTGTCTGATCGATGATAGAATTTGTCGAATGAACGTTCTTATTGTTCTTGATGATGTGCATGATTCATATCATCACATAGAAAAATTATTGGGAACTCTTGATAATTTTGGATCAGGTAGTAGAACAATTGTAACTACTAGAGATGAGCAAGTGCTTAATGCTAACAAAATTGATGATATATACTTAAAGAATTCAGTTCTAATAAAGCATTTGAGTTTTTCAATTCGAATGCCTTTAACCAAAGCGGTGATCTAAAAGCATACCATGAGCTATCAAAAAGGATGGTCGATTATGCCAAAGGCATTCCTTTAGTTCTAAAAATTTTGGCTCATCATCTTTGTGGGAAAAAAAAAAGGAAGTTTGGTAAAGTTTGCTAGACAAGGTTAAAAAAATGCCTCTTAAAAAGTTTTTGATGTATTGAAACAGAGTTATGATGACTTGGATCGCCAAGAGCAACAAATATTTCTTGATCTTGCATGTTTCTTTCTTAGATTGTGGAGAAAGGTAAATGTGGGCCATCTAAAATCTGTATTGAAAGATGGTGAAAGTGATAATTCAGTGGTTGTAGGGCTAGAAAGGTTGAAAGATAAAGCTTTAATAATTTTCTCCGAGGATAGTATTTGTATCTATTCATGATAGTCTACAAGAAATGGCTTGGGAGATTGTTCGTCAAGAGTCTAGTGAACCTGGAAGCCATAGTCGGTTGATATCCAAATGACATTCATAAAGCATTGAAAAATAACAAGGTTAACGCCTCACTAAATAATATCATGTGAATAACATTTGATTTTTTGTGCGTGAGAAATCAAACTTTTAATTATGTTTAAACATTTGCTTCTACACTGATGGCAGGGGACTGAGGCCATTAGAAGCATTCAAATTGAATTGTACACTATCATACCCTAATTTCGTTCGGAGACCATTGTTTGGTGGCATGCAACATTCGTTTGACCGCCTCGAGATACTTAACCCCCATCATTAGGTAATCCGTAAAGTTCCGTAACATTCCGGAAGTAAAAAAGAAACATTGTTGCGCAATCCGTAAAGTTTCGCAACATTCCGAAAGTCAAAAAGAGCATTATTGCGTAATCCATAAAGTTTCACAACATTCTGGAAAGGAAATGGATGTCGTTACGGAATCCGTAAAGTTTCATGTGATTTCGGAAAGAAAACAGCCAAAAACACAAAAAATGGGGGGTGAACTTATCAAGATAGGGGTGTAAATAGCAATTCAAGTCTAGGCCCTTCCGGAAATTTTGGAAGTTGGGTTGCTTAAGGAGGAAGCAACTGGGCGGCAAGCTCCTCCACATTTTTGAAAAATGGTTTTCGGGGCTTCCGTGACTTCCGTAATGCTTCCGTAAAATTTCTGAAAACCTTGGTAAGCATGTTTCACTTAACATTGATGAAAAGGAAGAGAAAAAAGATGAAAATAAAATCCGAAACACTTCCGTAAGGCTTCCGTAACTTTTCCGTAAAATACGAAAAGGGGGATGAACTTAGTAATTTGGATGCGCTTAGAAATCTTCTTCATTAAGTCTCTAGGCGGCAAACACCTCTCTTTTTCCCTATAAATAGGGGAGGGGGGCTGTTTCAAAAAATACCCATCACCCCTTAGCTATGCATTTTGGCTATTTTGTGAAAAAAATTGTTTCCGTGAAGAAAATCCAAGCTGAGGTGCTTCCGAGACGTTTCCGTAAGCAAATCCGTGAAGGTTTTCCATCGTTCTTCACCATTCTTCATCCGTTCTTCGTTCGTTCTTCGTTCTTCAACGGGTAAGTTTTCGAATCCGAGACTTTCAATTCATTTCTTGTTTTTTAGCTTTCATCTTAATTTCGCTTACTTTCAGTTTTCTTTTCTTCCGTTTTTAACGTGCTTTAACCGTTTATTTAAGCCGTTTTCTCACCTAATAAATGATAAAATAAATTTCAACCGATCATTTGCATTGTAATCTCGTTTAATCACTGTTAAAACAAAATCTAACCAATCATTCATGTTGTAATCTCGGTTAAACCAAAAAAAGAAAAATAATAATAAAATAATCAAAATATCTTGAAAAATAATAATAAAATAATCAAAATATCTTTGAATAAAAATCAAAAAAATCAATCAGACGTTTTTCTTTGGAAGTTTCCTTGGATCAATTGACTAATAACCAAAGTGAAACTAAGGCTAAAATCAACTCACAAATCAAGCTTTATCCGCAAAAAATCACTAAAAAACGTTTTAAGGTCCAACGCCTTAAACGATCCTCTTTACTTTTATCGGTTAACATGGACCGTTCAAAAGCATAAAATCAACATGTAACTTTACCACTTTTGTGAGAACTACGTAGGTATGATTTCCTCTTTGATGGAGGATACATAGGAGCAAAAGCCCCGCTTTTGTCGACCTCGTGAGATGGTTAGAGGTCCAACGCCTTAGCTTTCTCACCAAGTAAAATGAATCATTTTAAGGTCCAACGCCTTAAATGACCTCTTTCAAGTAAAAAGAATCACTTGATTCGCCCCTTTTGAAAGAACTACGTAGGTTTGATTTCCTTATCACAATTGAGGAATACGTAAGAGCAAGAGAAACACCCTTGTCGACCACAAAAAAATAAAAAAATACAAAAAGCATAAAAAGACATAAAAAACGTAAAAGGGAAAATAAAACAAATTGAAGTCATATTTGCACAATTGATTAAAGGTTGTCGTCCCTTGTGACGGACGCGTGGGGTGCTGATACCTTCCCCATGCGTAAATACAACTCTCAAACCTTTCACACTTAAAGTTCGTAGACCACACCTTTCTGGTTTTTTCGACGTTTTCCTCAAATAAACGTTGGTGACGACTTCGCGCATTTTCCTCCCATGGAAGACGCACCCGTGAGCCCTCGCGTCGCCCTCCCGCCGAAGGATAGGTTGCGACATACACAATCAAGAAATAGAAGTTAAACTCTCAAATATTCACTATGATGAGCAGACTAGAATTTCTGGGAGTTGTTGGGGAATGTCATTATGATTTATTCAACCAACATTGTATTCTTGCTAAAGGGCTTCAATTTTTTACAACTGAACTAAAATTTCTTTATTGGAATGGTTACCCTCTAAAATCATTGCCAAGAAAATTTGTCACAAAAGCGTATGGAAGAGTTAAAGTTAACCTCATTGTAAGTGACGGTTATGAAGAATGTATGAAGGACAATGTTACAATGTACATAGATATCGGGCCTTTGACAACTGAATTAGATTGTGTGTGTGTGTGTGATATACGACTAGAGATGTTCTGACTTCCTTAACAGGAGAGCCAAAAATCAAACAAAACCCTTCAAATCAAGGTTCAAACAATGGGCATACATATAGCTACAAAGGAAGTTACAATGCAATGCCGCAGGAAATTTTAAAAGGATTTGGTGTGTGCCCAATGAAGACATCGGCATATAGCAGTTTCATTCAGCAGATGAAATTGCGTGATTCAATGCTTCAATTTCATTAAACAAATGGAATTCGATCGGATGTGCTTCCTATCATTCCTAGGTATTTCCTTCCAGCAATTTACAATCAAATATTTGATTTAGAAAATTTTGTAAATGTATAATTATTAAAAATTATTTATATTTTTATTTCGTACTAATAAGATTTATACAATATTTTTATAACATCAGCCTTAATGGCTTTTATGGCTAATTTAAAGCACTTAATACAAAATAACCTATTTCGTTAATTAATTTCTTCAAAATAGAAAATTATGTTTTTGTTTTTGCATTCTTTTAACTTATTTTTCTATGACTTTTTTTCAACTTTTACTTTATATAAGAAAGCTTATATAATATGAATTGAACATACAAATTTATTTTGTGAATTTTTGCTGCATATTTTTCTATTGATTTTGTGATTTTTTTTACAATTTTATTTTGTATTCTCATCCAAATTTTGCTTTGTATAATAAAAAAATTATATTTCTTTGAAATTTTTCATAAAAATTAGATATAAATTTTCTAATTTTTTTGAATCAATAGCAAACATTGTATAAAACATTAAAAGTCATAAGAAATACTTTAATATTATGAAAATAATTAGTTAAGAAATTAGTAATATTTGAATAATACTATTAAATGTTCAAAATTAATCATAAGAAATGATTATTTTAAAACTATTACATTTAATTTATATATTATTAAAAAAATATTATAATCTTAACAATTTTGGTGCCTCCTAATCTTTTTCCTGTAGCTCTACCATTCCTCACTGAAAACTATCAAGGAAGATCCGAGTGTATGCATGTACTCTTATGTAATGGACATGATATCGGTGTACACGGATTAGTTTGGGTTAGATGTAAAGAAATTTATGATCAAATTTAATCAAATTTAAATAGATTTATTTTTCAAGAAAAAAATTAAAATCCAACTCAAATAAACCTATTTGTAAATAGTTTGTATTGAATTGAGTCAATGGATCAAAGTATTTAAAGTTTTATGTAGTTTTTTAAAATCTAATATTGTTTATAGGCTTAAATTTTTATTGAATGAAATACTGATTGAATATATTATTTATAATTGTTACGTGTGATTAAATCATGAAAGAAAAGATCAAGGTAAGAATCATATTATTGTTATCATCATCATTAGTCACATAGGCTAATATATTATGTTAAACATAATTTAAAAATTGAAATATAATAAACAAGTTCAAGAATCACATCCACGAAGCCCAAAAACCCCCCAAAACTAAAATTAACTATTACATATTATAGTTTAAAAATTCCAATAATCTCAAATGGTCAAATGAGCGGTGCAATTGAAACTTCAACTAAATCTAAAATAGTTAATTTGAAACAAATTAAAAGAAACAAATTAAAAACAAAATACAGGGTGAAATCGTGAGAAATGAAAAAATAAGAAATGTTGTCACTCTTAATTACTAAGTCTAATAATAATAATAATTGATTTTTAAAATTTAAAATATATTATATATAAAAATAATGATAAATAATAATAATTTAATATAAATTAACAGATCAACAATATAGATCATCCAAATATGACAAACTAAAATTTAATGGATTTGAATGGATTGAGTCGTGTTTGACCCAAACACAAATTATTTAAATTGAGTTGGATCTATTTAAATTCGCCTATCATCATAAATCCTAAACTCATATCCTAAATCCATACCCGACAATACCCTAGGATATGACACTAGTCCAAGTGATGATTGTGGTAATTTTCAAGAAAAGTAACGCATGTTGTTAGTCTGGCTGGTTTGTAGATATAAAGGGTTTTGATATATATTCTGAAACTGAAAAGTTTGGTCTTAATTATAATATTATCTACATTTTTTCAGGGAAGTAACACATAATTTTTTTTCAGGGAAGCTCTTTCCTTCAGCAACCTTCTTTACCACTTAATTACTAAAACACATAGAATTGCTTAAGTACGCTGTGGTATTTTCCCTTCCCTTTGATTTTGTTTTAAATACTGATCCATACATTACCTAGTATTGTTAATGTATGCTCATGTCATAAATTCTTGAAAGATGCTATTTAGTATGAATGTACTCTTCGTGTAACTGCATGAACGTTGATTTGGAACAAATCCTGTATTACAAGTTTTCAAATCTTCTATTTGTAACTGCATGAACATTGATTTGGAACAAAATGAACAGTCATTATTTTAAGAAATAACCACTGTTCATTTTTGTTTTCGTGCAATTCGTGTGTGATAAATTTCGTACTACATAGAAATGCTCTAAATTCTTGTGTGTTGTAAAAAGTGTCCAGGCAAGTGCTCTCGAACCTTGACTTCCTTAACCCTAGATTATAACCAACTGATTGAACACAAGTAATTAATATACTAAAATTAAAGTTAAATTATTCAAATAATATTCGAGTTTAATTTTTTATCAAAAACAATTATTTATCAGACTTTATTTATCTTTCGATCAAACTCTACTTTAGTCAATTTTCTTTTCCCTTGATGAATCAAAGGGTTAAGACTAAAAAAAACCCATACTACAAACAAAAAAGAAAATTAATTATTTGTTTCCGAAAATATTAGCAAGATACTGCTGAGAGATTATTTAATTACTTCGTTTGAGTTTTGATTTTCGGAGGACGAGTGTTGTATTTTTTTTTTTAAGCATTCCAAAAATGTACCATAAAAGTATGATAATAGTTGAATAGTACATATGTAAAATAATTCGGCATATATCCCTATATTACATATTCCAAATGCAAAAACACTTCAAATGGAAACATTGACTAATAATATTGCTATCGCTATATTCTTTTAATTAAAGTCTGTTTTCTTTTGTGAATTCTTTTAATGTCTCTATTTCTCCTTGCTAGTAGAGGAGAGAATGGGTTTTATAATATAGTTTTTGTACATTAAAGTAAATTTCATATATATAACATGTTAATTTATTTTCTTATCATTGATTTATTTGTTCATCTTATGATTTTGTTATTTTTAAGATTGGCTTGGCTGTAAAAGTAGATCATGTGATATGGTGTGGTATAAAAATTCGTGGAAGATTTATTTGAGACATTCAAAGTCATCTATTCAACAGTTCCCAAATTTTCTTATAAGGTGAAAATGTACTTCTCTGCATAATCAAACAGCACGATGCATACAAGCTCTAACACACGATGGTTGTGCATCATCTCCTTGTTATCAGACTTCACGAGAGGATCAATCAGGTGAACAGTATGTGGCTTTACTTGCTGCAGAGACTGTTTCCAAATGCTTGCAGGTACTAGTGAAGACAAGGATAATGGGCAATAAATGATTTTGAACCTCTGGTAGGTTAGTGCTTTGCTTAATCCCTTGAACAATTTTGTGTCATAGTTTACATTTTGAAAGACATTGTTACTTCATTAAAATATTTGTGGGTTACTTGAACAAATTTACTCACAAAAGAATAAGTGTGATGGAATTTTCAGTTTTGAAGTATGTGTTTGAGGTGCATCAAATGTGTGCTACATTTTCTAACAGTGTTGTAATTTTACGTGCTGAATTATCACGTGTAAGGTTGGTGATTTTGGATTAGCAAGGTGGCAACCAGATGGAGACACGTGTGTGGAAGCTAGAGTGATTGGAACATTTGGGTATGTGTTGTATTGATTTTGAATCAACTTCATCCTCAATACGCTCAAAGTGGTCAAATCACTGAGAAAAGCTATGAACCTCACTCAGCCCCAAGGACGGCAGTGCTTTACTGAGTGGGTAAGTTATTGGATTGTTGGACAATGGCACCATTTCAAGAGTAAATGGTAATATTCATGAGAAAAATGACCCTCTAATTGGCAATCAGAAAATGTTGATATTAAACAGGCACGATCACTGTTGTAAGAATGTTCCATTCAGGAATTGGTTGATCTGAGGCTTGGTAACCACTGTTTAGAACATGAGGCGTTGCATGCTGCATCATTATGCTTACAGCGAGATCCTCTTTCTAGATCACCCGTGTAAAAGGTAAAGGAAGTTTTGAACCCTTCCTTTTGGTTTTTTGGTAAACTTTGCTTGCTCCGTAGTACTCAAACTGTTAAGGTAAATATTCTCAGGAGTCTGTAGGAAAAGGCTAACTGCATGTCTTGCTCCAAAGAATTAAAACATGTTCTCCAAAAGATCCGGAGGCTTGTATAGTAATTCCACACAAGCATGCATAACATTTTCTTTCCAACTTGCTTAAGTTTCTAAAATTGCTGCCTTTCCCACATTAGTAATTTGTCATATATTTAAATAATTTGTTGCAATTTCCATTAAATGCCAAGTCATGGCTTGCCCTGGGTATCACTTTTTAATGACAATAATTTCTTTAATAATATAATATGCTCAATGCTGAAATCCTGAAGGCTTAATTGTTTGTTTGAACATGCTTTTGTATTGTAAAACAAGCTAACCATTTTTGCATACTTGTGGTTGTTTATTCAAGGTTCTGGAAGTACTAGAAGGTGACATGGTGATTGATAGCACTCTCCATACGCACCCACAGAAGGAACCCGCGACCCCTCCCACCAGACCCACGAGACGAACCACCAAGCCCCAGTACTTAGGTGACTATGTAACCTAATGCACGTGTAGTTAGTTTGTAGTTAGTTAGACACGTGAATTCATGAGCACGTGTATAATAGGCAAGTTGTTAGTTTGTTAAAGCCGTTATCACGGTTATGGCCGTTAACGTGTGCCCAGCACAGTGTGTATAAGTACTCAGCTATACCATGCAATAAAGGAGCATAAATATATTCCCACAGTTAGTTTGTCAGGAGGTATCTTCCCTCGAAGAAGGAACAAGCTTTCACGTTCCCTTCCACCCTCTCCCCTTCACTCTCTCACACACCTAACACTGGTCTGACCTGCCTTACGCCATTGCCATGGCAGATCATACCACGAGGAAGACAACCACGGACAGGTTAGAAGAAGCAATCGCGCGACTCACCAGTAGCCAAGTCTCTATCTCCGACAAATATTCAGACCTCGCCGGAAAGGTTGATTCCATTCTGGATCACCTTCGTCTTCGTGAAACCTCCCACACCCAACTAAGCTCGAATCCCCCGTTCAACCATCGTAGCTCGATAAAGCACGATATACCAAGATTTGATGGACGAGATCCTTTAGGATGGATATTCAAAATCCAGCAGATGTTCGACTACCAAAACACGCCGGAAGAAGAACGAATCACGGTGGCCTCGTTCTACCTCAACGGCGCTGCCCTGAGCTGGTACCAGTGGATGTTCAGCAATGGGTTTATCACGTCGTGGACAGGCTTCCTTCAAGCATTGGAGTCCAGGTTTGCTCCTTCCTTCTACGAAGATCCAAAAGGGGCCCTCTTCAAGCTTTCACAGAAAGGATCAGTCAATGAATACTTAACTGAATTCAAAAGGCTAGCTAACCGCGTAATTGGTCTTCCTCCGCCATTTTTACTGAGTTGTTTTATCTCAGGACTCTCACCGGAGATCAAACGCGAAGTGTTAGCCTTGCAGCCCATTTCACTACCGCAAGCAACAGCTCTTGCAAAGCTTCAAGAGGATAAACTGCGAGATCGACGATCAACCTCTTCACGGTCTTTCAACCCTCCACTACCGGCCCATAACCCTCCCAATCAACCTCAGAAACCCAGACAACCATTTGTACAGCGCACTCCCGAAGAAATGGCATTCAAAAGAGACAAAGGTCTCTGCTATAATTGTGACGAGAAATGGCACTCCGGTCACCGCTGCAAGGGCAAAATCCAGTTGTTCATCGCTGAGAACCCGGCCTCCGACCTCACTGAACCAGAACAACCAAGCATTTCCAAGATAACTGAGCCCATCTCCGACGACCCTGAGACTAACTGTTCTCACGTCAGCCTCCACGCATTATCTGGTCTTTCATCGCCGGAAACCTTCCGTCTTTACGGGCTTCTCCACCACGCACGACTCACCATCTTAATTGACAGTGGGAGCACACATAATTTCCTCCAACCTTGCGTGGCGTAGTTCCTACACCTCCCCACCAAGCCCACTCTTCCTCTCCGAGTCCTTGTTGGAAACGGCTCCGTCCTAGATTGCAACGAGGTATGCCCCAATACTCAGCTATTCCTTCAAGGTCATTCCTTTGAGATTACCTTCCACTTGCTTCCCATAAGTGGCGCAGATGCAGTCCTTGGTATCGAATGGTTAAAACATTTTGGCCCAGTTACCACGGACTACGCAACCTCCATCATGAAGTTCACTCATTCGGGCCACGATATCGAGCTTCACGCAGATGTTGACATTGGGCCAGAACCAACCTCAGCATCTTAAATCAAACGCCTCGTACGCACAGGTTCCACCTCCACCCTCTTCCATTTATCCATTATCACCACCAGTCCAATAACGCCGCCACCCTCAACCCTTTCCCACCCAATCCCGGAAATTAACACCCTACTCCACCAATACCAGCAACTATTCCAACCTCCCTCCACCCTTCCTCCACCACGACAGGTTACACACCACATCAACCTCCTTCCCGGAACCTCACCAATCAATGTGAGACCTTACAGATACCCACACTACCAAAAATCCGAGATCGAGAAGCAAGTCTCTGAGCTCCTTTCCTCAAGCCTGATACGCCTCAGTACGAGCCCGTATTCATCACCTGTTCTTCTCGTGAAGAAGAAAGATGGAACGTGGCGCCTATGTGTAGACTATCGGGCCCTTAACACAGCTACGGTTCGTGATCGATTTCCTATTCCCACTATAGACGAACTATTAGATGAACTAGGAAGCGCTTCATGGTTCTCCAAATTGGATCTCCGGCAAGGATTCCATCAAATCTCCATGCACGAGCCCGACATTGAGAAAACCGTGTTCAGAACCCACCATGGTCACTATGAATACCTGGTTATGCCCTTTGGGCTCAGCAATGCTCCTTCGACATTCCAAGCTGCCATGAACGGCCTCCTTCAGCCATTCCTCCGGCGTTACGCAGCTGTCTTCTTCGACGACATTCTAGTGTATAGCGACTCATTACCAGCCCATATCGAGCACTTGCAAGACATCTTCAAAGCATTGCTACGTGACCAGTTCTATCTAAAGCAAAACAAGTGCTTGTTTGCACAAAGGAAGCTTGAATACTTGGGACACTTGGTCTCCGGCAATGGAGTTGAACCAGAACCATCCAAGGTTCAAGCTATGACCCAGTGGCCCACACCCTCATCTGCCAAGGATCTTCGTGCGTTCCTCGGTTTAACAGGGTTTTACAGAAAGTTCATTAAGCATTACGCGTCTATCGCAGCACCACTCACCACGTTACTCCGCAAGGATGCATTCGAGTGGTCCTTGAACGCACAAACCGCCTTTGATCAGCTCAAAAGGGCCATGACGAGTGCCCCAGTATTGGCTCTTCCCAATTTCGCAGAACCCTTTGTGGTCGAATCAGACGCATCAACCACCACCATGGGCACGGTGCTTCTGCAGCATGGTCGTCCAATAGCTTTCTTCAGTAAGCTATTTAACCCTCGTCTACTCCTTGCCTCCACTTATATAAGGGAATTACATGCCATAGTTGTCGCCGTTAGGAAGTGGCGGCAATATCTTCTGGGGAGACCTTTCACGATTATGACAGATCATAAGAGCTTGAGGGAGCTTATGACCCAGGTAATATAAACTCTTGAGCAGCACTATTACCTTTCCAAGTTGCTAGGGTTTGACTACACAATCCAGTACAAAGCCGGCACTGCTAACACCGTCGCAGATGCCCTATCGCGCATCCCACAGGATTCCGGCCAGTTGCTCCTTCTATCCGTACCCCACCTTGATTTCATGGACGACATTAGACGAACCTTGTACGATAACCCCGAATTCCAGCAACTCATCTCTCGGATTCGCTCCAACCCTTCTGACCACCCTGAGTTTTGCATTCACCGAGACTTGCTGTTCTTCAAGGGTCGCATTTGGTTGAACAAAGACAATCCTAGCATCCCTTCTCACTTATTAGAACACCACTCAACCCCGCTAGGAGGCCATATGGGCGTCACTAAGACTACCTATCGTTTGGAAACAAGCTTCTTCTAGGCCGGCCTGCGTCACGATGTTAAGAAATTTATACGCGAATGCAAGGTATGCCAACAGACTAAGACCAGCACCAAACGTCCGGCAGGGCTCTTACAACCATTACCTATACCGACAGGGGTTTGGGAAGACCTGTCAATGGACTTCATCACCTATCTTTCGCCATCACATGGGTTCACGATTATCTTGGTCATCGTAGACCGGTACTCGAAAGCAGCACATTTCGAAGCTCTCCCCACTAGCTTCTCAGCCTTCAAGGTCGCGTCCCTCTTCCTCGACCTCGTATGCAAGCACCACGGCTTTCCGACGAGCATCATCTCCGACCGTGACTCAGTCTTCCTTAGCTCGTTCTGGCGGGAATTATTCCGCCTCAGTGGCACCCGCCTCCACATGAGCACGGCATACCACCCGGAATCTGATGGTCAGACCGAAGTCATGAACCATGTCTTGGAACAATACCTGCGTGCCTTCACCTATTCACAACCTTCAAGCTAGTTTCGTTACTTATCCTTAGCAGAATGGTCATATAATACATCTCTCCATTCCAGTTCGAAGCTTACCCCCTTCGAGGTCGTGTATGGCAAGGCCCCTCCATCAGTTCCCCATTACATCCCTAGAATGACTAATAACGAAGCCGTCGAATCTCTCATCACTTCTCGTCAGCAGCTGCACACGAAACTCCAGCACCGTCTGCACAAGGCACAAGAGATGATGAAACGATACGCAGATGCCAAACGGGAGGACATCACCTTCACCGTAGGGCAGTGGGTATACGTGAAACTCAAGCCTTTCCGGCAGCGTTCCGTCACGGGGACACAACATTTGAAATTATCCAAACGAGTTTTTGGACCTTTCAAGGTTATCACACGCATTGGTGAAGTCGCCTACCATCTTCAGTTACCAGAAGACTCACGTATCCACCCCGTCTTCCACTGCTCTTTGCTATGCGCCCATCACGGTCCCCCACCATCCTCATCAGACCCATGGCCTCTTCCGGTTATAGGTCAGAAACCCGTGCCGCAACCTCTATGCGTTTTGGATACCAAGCTTGATACCTCCACGTCCCCGCCCACCCCATTGGTTCTCATCCAATGGAAAGGTCAGCCTCCTGAAGACACTTCTTGGGAACCATGGCACCAGGTTCGCACTACCTACCACCTTGAGGACAAGGTGGTATTTGGAGACAAGGGAATTGATAGCACTCTCCATACGCACCCACAGAAGGAACCCGCGACCCCTCCCACCAGACCCACGAGACGAACCACCAAGCCCCAGTACTTAGGTGACTATGTAACCTAATGCACGTGTAGTTAGTTTGTAGTTAGTTAGACACGTGAATTCATGAGCACGTGTATAATAGGCAAGTTGTTAGTTTGTTAAAGCCGTTATCATGGTTATGGCCGTTAACGTGTGCCCAGCACAGTGTGTATAAGTACTCAGCTATACCATGCAATAAAGGAGTAGAAATATATTCCCACAGTTAGTTTGTCAGGAGGTGCCTTTCCTCGAAGAAGGAACAAGCTTTCACGTTCCCTTCCACCCTCTCCCCTTCACTCTCTCACACACCTAACAGTGATGGACACAAATTAAATTTCAACTTCAAGTTACAAAGGCAGCACCATTATAATTGTCTCCTGTTAGAAAAGTCTCAACAGTCATTCACTGGGAATCTATTCCTGTTGGGGGAATAGGGACAAGGCTTGGATGGCTTCATGTGAAGTTAACATTTTAAAGTGGTAGATGATGAAAATATTGCAATATTCTTGTTATGCTATATATATTTGTTTCCCACCTTTGTTTTTTTGTCGTGTAATGGGATATAATTTTGCATCTGTAGAGTGAAAGTAGCATATAAGTAAATATAGAAGCTTTTGAAAAACTTTCAAGAGAACATGCAAACTAGTTCCTAATTCCTGAATGTACGACAAAGATGCTTAAACCCTGTATATTTGTAACTTCACCATTTTGGGTTTATAAATTTTGTGTGCTGCTTAGTATTCATATGCTTTGAAAGCATGCTCTCCCAGGAACATTAGAGTCTTTCTATATGCCTCTCAAATGTACAAATTCTAAACATGTGTCTGATATATGCATACAAAAACTTTTGTAGTCATGAGCTTCTTTCATGTACTATTGGCGAACCTTTCTATTCATACAAACTTGGATGGATATGCTTAATTAATAGATTTTATACTACTTCTGCCAAAATCTGATAATTCATTTGCTTCAGGTCGGTGTAAATTTTAATATCACATCTCATTTCCATTTTTTTAAAATGATTTGAAATGGTGGGATGCATGGCTTCAATTTTTTTTCTAATTCTCTTGTGATTTTACTCACCCAAATATTAGTATTCTATTATCATATTTTTTTTAAAAGAGAATCTGGCATGTTAACAATGCAACTTGGTTTAAAACCATGCAAGCTGCTGCCGAGAAACTTTCAACTTCACTAAGTTATGTTTCTTCTCATTAAAACTTCTTTCCGAATTTCATTTTACTTAATAACTTCTTTTTGAATTTCATTTTACTTAATAACTTCTTTTTGAATTTCATTTTACTTAATTAATAAATGTCCAAGTCTTTTGGTAATTGGTATGATCGGAAAAATAAAAATTTCGCAGAAATGTGAGAAAAATTGCAGGTGGTATGTAACTTACCATCATAGTGATGAGTTTGGCGTGTGCATCCGCTTCCCTTGCGACCGGTCCACTTTACAATATCTTTGTATTTATAACATCAAAAACAAGCATTTTTGTTAATATCCTTTTATAAAAACTTCTTTAATAAGTTTATTTTGTAAAAACCATTTTATTCTTGTTATAGAAAAAATATTTAATTATTTTTTCTCTGGAAACTGTCCTCATTTTAAACAGTTTAGTATAGTAAATTGGAAGGAATCCTGAAATAAAGTGTATATATATTTCTATTGGATATAAACATTTAGCTGGAATTCTGACAAGGCATTCTAACATTATCACATTAAACTTCTTTACCTATAAAGCGATAAAACATTGCATGAAAACAATATCTTAAAAGGAGTTAGTAGGAATTTAGATTGTTACTGATAAATTCTTTAAAGTTTAAATAACATTAGGATAAATATGAATGATAAGGTATTAAATTAATTCTATAATTTTAATATATATTTATTTTATTTGAATTAGCACTCCTATTTTCCTTTTACTGAAATTTTCTTACATTTGTATTTTGATGCTTGTGTTTGCAAAACTCAAAAAATAAGTTGTTTCCGTAGCTCTGTTTCATGCAATGCATTTGAGTCAATTAAAGATAGTCTCTTCAGGGTATGTCTAAGTAAATTTTCTATCAACACTTATAAGAAAAGATAATAAGAAGGAAAAAAAATAAACTTAGACAAGTACTTCTATATTTTCTGTCTTAGAATTTAGGTTTGGATCTAACTTAACTCCAAAAATTAGTTGATGGGGTGATGATTAATCATCTTATATATTTTATTTTGGCTTTAGAGGCTGCTGGTGCGGAGGGATGTCTTAGAGTGCTTTCCATGGAAAGCCATATAGTAGTTCAGCAAAAAGAGAAAATTTCCAACGATGCTCCAAATAGGTCTGATACAGAGAGGAAGGAAACATTTTTCAAACACAAAAATAGGCATGATCGACTTTTACATAAAGTCAGTCTATCATGCATAAGAAATGAAAAATTGTAGCTAGTTTGATCTGTTGTCAACTCTAGAGGAAAAAAGTACAAGATGGTTGATCTAAGATATGACCACAAACGTTAAAAATCATTAAATACACAAAAATGACTCCAACACTAAGTGTTCTTAGATTTAAGGTTCGTATAATATCTCAAAAGAACAAGTATAAATAAAGAGAATAAAGAATTCAATGTTGTTTGTTTACTTTGAAATCACATTAATTCAAATATCTATTGCTTAGATCATACGGAGTATTCTTTTTAAGTGCATTTAATTTATATATTTTAGTGAGAGACTTAAAACAACAATCTATTCTACGTTCATGAAGTGTAATAACTCAAGTCTTATAAACTAAAATGCACATTTACCAAACTGTCACAGATAAATTAATCCCTTAAAATAAAGTGATTTTGTTTTAATGTTAGTATAATGCGAATAATAAAGTTTTAAGATCACTAAGATGTCACAACTGAAAGTGTCCTAAAATTAAATTGGGGAATTAACAAACTGTCACAGTTAAATTAATCCCATAAAGTTAATTGGTTTTATTTTTTAACAAATGATTGTATAATTATGATCTCTCTTCTGCTCCACCCTCCCCCTTGATTGGCTTCATTTTCTGCTTTGTCCTTAATCATTATCCACACACAGACTACAAGGGGAGACTTGAACTTAACATCACTATAAGAGATTGTGAGGGTGTAGGTAAACAGGACAGTGTCAGAACGTACATGGATTTTGATGGTTGGTTCATTAAAACAGATCACGTGTGTGTGGTGTACGACCAAAGATGTTCAGACTTCCCAAATAATAGCAGAGCCAAAAATCAAACAAGGTTTAATCCAGGTTCAAACAACGGGTGTTGCTACACGCACCATAGGCGCACCATGTAAATTGCTCATAACTTGCACAATTCTCATTTAAAATTAATGAATCAGGCACGAATTGAATATGTGATGTTCATGTTATTAACATACATTCTAATTAACTAAATTAATAAGTCAATTATATTATATAATAATTAACATCACTATATATAACACTAAATTTTTTAATATATATTTAATGCGCATGTAAATTTAAATAATAAATTTTATAACAATTAATTTTGATCTAATAATTAATTTGTTTATATATATAAATTATAAATAAAAATCATAAGTTTATTAACATAAATCTACTAATGTATTTTTTGATTTTATTATAATTAATTTTGATCAAATAATGTATTTTTTACATATATAAATGTTAAATAAAAATCATAGGTTTCATAAAAATTCATATATATAAACATATTAACTATTATATCAAAATTAATTATCACAAAATTTATTATCTAAATTTACATGCGCATTAAATATACATTAGAAATTTTAGTGTTATATATAACGATATTAATTATTTTATAACATAATTAGTCTATTAATTCAATTGATTAGAGCGTCATAAAAGTCATATATTCAATTCCTCCTTAAATCCAACCAGTTATGTTGGATATACTAACAATTTGTATGATGGGCATAACAACACCCATGGAGGATTTGGGGATCAGCCCAATAAGCACCTCGGCTTATAGCAATTTCATTCAACAAACAAATGAAATTGCATGACTCAATGTATCACTTTATTAAAGAAATCGAATTGTGTTGTGCTTCATATAATCTCAGGTATTTTTTTGTTGTGATTTACGACAAAATCTTTGATTTAGAAGTTGGTGTATTATTTTATGTTATCATAATTTAATTGGTTGCAACATTAATTCAAGCTATTAACTTGAGTTCTTATAGTTTAATGTGATCATATGGTGCTAAATATTATAAAAAAAAAGGATTGATTAAAAAAAATCAAATAACCTATTTCATCATTTATCTTATGCTACCTTTGCTCCTATATATAAGTAACATAATATAAATCATCAAGATCAAGAAAAGTGATGGTCACATTTAATACTATCATAAATTTAAATTTTATTTTAAAAGTACCATTAAGTGTAAATGTTGTAAGTGATGGTCTCATTTAATGTTAATACTCATAATCCAATGAGTGGGTGTCTAGTAAATAGAATTAGCAATAAATTAAAGGTATAAAAGACATTTAATTATGAATAAGTTTGAAAATTGATCATTGTTGCCTATAATTAGGACCAAAGAAAAATATCATTTGTTACTTACATATAAGACTGAAGGTAGCATTTTTTTAGTTCATTTTGATCTTTTATCTTTTAAAAAATTTATTTTAGTCATTTATGTTTTAAAAAAGAACCAAAATAGTCTTTTTGTCAATGCAAACTTAACACTGTTTGAAAAATTAAGATATTAACAATTTTTAGTCACTATCATTAAAGGTGTTATGTTTGCACTAATGGAAGAACTATTTTGGTCCATTTTTAAAACATAAAAGACCAAAATTAATTTTTTTTTAAGATATAAAATTAAAATAAACAAAAAAATAAGATAAAGGATCAAATAGGTCATTTGTCCATTAAAAAAATGTAGTTCTAAGAGATGAATGATAGAAGGTTGTTGATAGTTTAGGCATGACTTCCTCTAGTGAAATAAAGAGGAAGGTGGAGATGCACAAATTAAGATTTAATATAACATATGTTTCACTTTCACAAGTGCTCTTTACAATTAATGTTGGAGCAATTGCATGTACCATATATGCACCCTACCATGCATATGTCGGTTAATAATTTTTAATTATGTACTGCATTCTAGCATTTTCGAGCAAACATATTTCTAGATTAGTCTATTGTCTACAGTCATTCTAGCACTTTGACACAAACTTTTAGAAATTTCAAGATAAGATCCTTACATCACCTCATATTGTTAATGTGTCTCTATGTCATAGATTCTTATAAGTCTTAACATTGTCCAAGCGAGACAAGTTCTCCCCTAACCATTACTTCCTCAACCCAGAGTAAGGAAGAAAAGTTTACTTATGGTTGGTGTTTAAGCATGAGGTGAAGTCCCATATAAGGTTTTGAGTTGAAGTATGGTGTCAAGTTCTCTTATGTGATTGTTCAATGACCTATATTGGTAAAAATATCTCTGGTGTTTACTACTTCAATTGCATAGTAATTGGTATCAAAGTTGATGGTTTGATCAGGTGATTGGCTTGAACAAGTAAGATGGCAGCAATGGATATATAGACATGTGCATCCCTTGTATCAAAAGTCTTATTGGTGAGTGAGTCCATACATAGAGGTCAGGCAGTGGGTCTTGCAAACGTTGCAACGGTGCAAGGGACTAGAGCATGTTGATAGCAATGACTAAGCGGGTTGAGGCAGCCAAGATTAAACTCTGAGGGCCACCATTAAATACTCGTGGATTGGAAATGGGTTTCGCTCGAAGGGGAGACTACCATGTGGAAGAAACTCACACATAAGGGAGAGATGATTGAAGTACAATTGTGAGGTAATATCTCATATCGTGTAGGAATGTGAAGGTTAAGCACCATATAAGTGAAGGAAAGACTCATAAACCTAAGCCTTAGGTTTTGAGTTAAAATATGGTGCCAAGTTCATTTATGTGGTTACTCATGGCTCATTAGTGAAAATCTCTCTGATGTTTACCCTTTCGGTTTAACAACAGTTGGTATTAGAGCAAGGTATTAGAGCATGTTGGCAGAAATGACTAAGCGAGCCGAGGGCAACCACGATAAGCTCGAAGGGCAACCAATGGTTACTCGTGGAGTTAGAAAATGGCTTCCACAATAAGGGGAGACAACCTTGTGAAGAGACTTACACTTGATGGAGAGATTGTTGGAGTTCAAGTGTGAGGCAAAGTCCCACATTGGATAAAAATGAAAAAGTTGAGCACCATATATATAAGTGAAAGAAAGACCTATAAGCATGAGCCATAAGGTTTTGGATTGAAGTTTGGTGTCAGAATCACTTATATGGTTGCTTGATGATCCATTGGTGAAAATTTCCCAAATGTTTACCCCTTTCAATTGCACAACACTTATTATTTTCTGAAACTAGTTACAAGATACTATGTATAGATGTTTTTCTTCCTTGTGAACATTTATTTTAAGAAAACTATATGTTCTTATTTTTAACGCATTTAGAAAAATGTATCATGAAAATATGATGATACATGAGAAATATGCATGTAAAATAGTTGGTCCTTTATCTTACTTTTTATGCTCAATTTG